>NC_092226.1:60909082-60996582 GCF_036320965.1 Panulirus ornatus
AGGTGGAAAGATGGAGCGAAAAAGATTTTGAATGGTCGGGGCCTGGACATGCTGGAGGGTGAAAGGCGGGCAAGGAATAGAGTGAATTGGATCGATGTGGTATACCGGGGTCGACGTGCTGTCAATGGATTGAATCAGGGCATGTGAAGTGTCTGGGGTAAACCATGGAAAGTTGTGTGGGGCCTGGATGTGGAAAGGGAGCTGTGGTTTCGGGCATTATTACATGACAGCTAGAGACTGAGTGTGAACGAATGGGGCCTTTGTTGTCTTTTCCTAGCGCTACCTCGCACACATGAGGGGAGAGGGGGATGTTATTCCATGTGTGGCGAGGTGGCGATGGGAATAGATAAAGGCAGACAGTATGAATTATGTACATGTGTATATATGTATATGTCTGTGTGTGTATATACTTGTGTGTACATTGAGATGTATAGTTATGTATATTTGCGTGTGTGGACGTGTATGTATATACATGTGTATGTGGGTGGGTTGGGCCATTTCTTTCGTCTGTTTTCTTGCGCTACCTCGCAAACGTGGGAGACAGCGACAAAGCAAAAAAAAAAAAAAAAATATATATATATATATATATATATATATATATATATATATATATATATATATATATATATATATATATATATATATAGATATAGATATATATATTTATCCATACGGATAGGGGAAAAACAATACTTCTTACGCATTCCCCGCGTGTGGTAGAAGGCGTCTAAAGGGGTTGGGAGCAGGGGGCTGGAAGCCCTCCCCTCCTTGTATTCTAACTATCTAAAAGGGGAATCAGAAGAAAGAGTCATGCGGGGAGTGCTCATCCTTCTCGAAGGCTCAGACTGGGGTGTCTAAATGTGTGTGGATTTAACCAAGTTGAGAAAATAGGACAGATAGGTACTATGTTTGAAGAAAGGAACATGGATATTTTGGCTCTCAGTAAAACGAAGCTCAACGGTAAAGGGGAAGAGCGGTTTAGTAATGTCTTAGGAGTAAAGTCAGGGATTGGTAAGAGGACAAGAGCAAAGGAAGGAGTAGCACTACTTCTAAAGCAGGAGCTGAGGGAGGATGTGATAGACTGTAAGAAAGTAAACTCTAGAATGATATGGGTAAAACTGAAAGTGGATTGAGAGAGACAGGTGGTTCTTGGTGCCCATGCACCTGGTCATGAGCAAAAAGATCATAAGAGACAAGTGTTTTGGGAGCAGTTGAATGAGTGTGTTAACAGCTTTGATGCACGAGACCAAGTTCTAGTGATGGATGATTTGCATGCAAATATGAGCAATGTGGCCGTTCAGGATATAAATAGTGTACATGGGTGTTCAGTGTTGTAAATGAGAATGGTGAAGAGCTTGTAGATTTGTTTGCTGAAAAAGGAATTGTAATTGGGAATACCTAGTTTAAAAAGAGAGATATACATAAGTATACGTATGTAAGTAGAAGAGATGTCTAGAGAGCGTTATTGCATAACGTGTTAATTGATAAGTGCGCGAAAAAGAGACTTTTGGATGTTAACGTGCTGAGAGGGCCAACTGGAGGGATATCTGATCAGTATCTTGTGAAGGCGAAGTGAAAATATGAAGAGGTTTTTAGAAAAGAAGGTAGAATATTGGGGTGAACAGCGTGGTGAGAGTAAGTGAGCTTGGGAAGGAGACTTGTGTGACGAATTACCAGGAGAGATTGAGAGCAGAATGGAAAAAGGTGAAGGCAAATGACGTAAGGGGAGTGGGGGGAGGAATGAGATGTATTTAGGGAAGCAGTGATGGCTGCGAAAAAGATGCCTGTGGCATGAGAAAGTTGGAAGGTGGACAGATTAGAAAGGGTAGTGAATGGTGTGATGAAGAAGTAAGGTTGTTAGTGAAAGAAAAGAGAGAGAGGCATTTGGACGACTTTTGCAGGGAAATAGTGCAAATGAGAGAGAGATTAATAAAAGAAAGAGGTAATAGGTCAAGAGAAAGGTGCAGGAGGCGAAAAAAAAGGACAGATGAGAGTTGGGGTGAGACAGTGTCATTAAATTTTAGGGAGAATAAAAAGATATTTTGGGAGGAGCTAAATAAAGTGCATAAGACAAGAGAACAAATGAAAACACCGGTGAAGGCGGGTAATGGGGAGGTGATAACAAGCAGTGGTAAAGTGAAAGAGAGATGGAGTGAGTATTTTAAAGGTTTGTCGAATGTGTTTGAAGATACAGTGGCAGATATAGGGTGTTTTGGTCGAGGTGGTGTGCGAAGTGAGAGGGTCATGAGAATGATTTCGTAAATAGAGAAGAGGTAATGAAAGCTTAGAGGAAGATGAAAGCCGGCAAGGCGGCGGTTTTGGATGGTACTGCTTTGGAATTTATCCAAAAACGGGGGTGACTGTGTTATTGACTGGTTTGTGAGGATCTTCAATGCATTTTGAAAAGACTGAGGATTGGCGGAATGCATTCATAGTGCCATTGTAAAAAGGCAAAGGGGGTAAAGGTGAGTGTTCAAATAACAGAGGAATAAGTTTGATGAGTATTACTGGTAGATTGTATGGTAAGGTATTGATTGAAAGAGTAAAGACATGTACAAAGCATCAGATTGCAGAAGAGCGGTATTGTTTCAAAAGTGGTAGAGGATATGTGGATCAGGTGTTTCTTTGAAGAAAGTACGTGAGAAATACTTAGAAAAACAGAGTGATTTGTATGAAGCATTTATGGATCTGGAGAAGGCATATGATGGAGTTGATAGAGAGATTCTGTGGAAGGTATTAAAAGTATATGGTGTAGGAGGTAAGTTATTAGAGGCAATGGTAAATTTTTATCTATGATGTAAGGCATGTGTATGAGTAGGAAGAGAGGTAAGCGATTGGTTCCCAGTGAATATCGTTTTGCAGCAGGGGCGAGTGACAGGATCAAGTATGCAATCTTTTGTGGAAAAGAGGTCTTGGGAAGTGAGTCAGTTGTTGTTCGCTGGTGATACAGCGCTGTTGGCTGATTCGTGTGAGATACTGCAGAAGTTGGTGACTGAGTTTGTTAAAGTGTGGAAAAAAAGAAAACTGAGAGTAAATGTGGATAAGAACAAGGTATTAGGTACAGTAGGGTTGAGGAGCAAGTTAGCTGGGAGGTAAGTTTGAATGGAGAAAAAATGGAGGAAGTGAAGTGTTTTAGGTATCTGGCAGTGGACTTAGCATCAGATGGAAGCATGGAAGCGGAAGTGAGTCAATGGGAAGGGGAGGGGGCAAAGGCTCTGGGAGCGTTGAAGAATATGTGAAAGGAGAGCAAAAATGGGTATTTTTGAAGGAATACTGGTTCCAACAATGTTATATGGTTGCGAGTCATGGGCTATAGATAAGGTTGTGTGAAAGAGAGTGGATATGTTGGAAATGAAATGTTTGAGGACAATATGTGGTGTGAGGTTTGATCGATCAAGTAATGAAAGGGTAAGAGAGATGTGTGGTAATAAAAAGAGTGTGGTTGAGAGAGCAGAAGAGGGTATATTGAAATGGTTTGGTCACATGGAGAGAATGGGTGAGGAAAGATTGACAAAGAGGATACATGTGTCAGAGGTGGAGGGCACGAGGAGAAGTGGGAGACCAAATTAGAGGTGGAAGGATGGAGTGAAAAATATCATGAGCGATCGGGGACTACACGTACAGGAGGGTATAAGGCGTGCAAGGTATAGAGTGAGTTGGAACGATGTTGTAAACCGGAATCGACTTGCTGTCAATAGATTGAACCAGGGCATGTGAAGCGTCTGGGGTAAACCATGGAAAGTTTTGTAGGGCCTAGATGTGGAAAGGGAGCATGTGATTTTAGTGCATTACACATGACAACTAAAGACTGAGTGTGACCGAATGTGGCTTTTGATGTCTTTTCCTAGCGCTACCTCGCGCTCGTTCGCTTGGAGAGGGGGTGGTGTGTTTTATGTGTGGCGGAGTGGCGACGAGAATGGATAAAGGCAGCATTTATGAATATGTTCATGCGTATATATGTATATATATATGTATATACCTGTGTATGTATATGTATTTTAACTTTCTAAAAGGGTAAATAGAAGGAGGAGGCAGGGGAGTGCTCATCCTCCTCGAGGGCTCAGATTGGGGTGTCTAAATGTGTGTGGATGTAACCAAGATGAGGAAAAAGGAGAGATAGGTTGTATGTTTGAGGAAATGATCCTGATGTTTTGGCTCTGAGTGATACGAAGCTCAAGGGTAAAGAGGAAGAGTGGTTAGGGAATGTTTTGGGAGTAAAGTCAGGGGTTGGTGAGAAGACAAGAGCAAAGGAAGTAGTAAAATTACTTCTGAAACAGGAGTTGTGGGAGTATATGATAGAGTGTAAGAAAGTAGACTCTAGATTGATATGGGTAAAACTGAAAGTGGATGGAGAGAGATGGGTGATTGTACAAAGGCAAAGGGGGATAAAGGTGAGTGTTCAAATTACAGAGGTATAAGTTGTTGAGTATTCCTAGGAAACTATATGGGATGGTACTGATTGAGAGGGTGAAGGCATGTACAGAGCATCAGACTGGGGAAGAGCAGTGTGGTTTCAGAAGTGGTAGAGGATGTGTGGATCAGGTGTTTGCTTTGAAGAATGTAAGTGAGAAAACTTAGAAAAACAAATGGATTTGTATGCAGCATTTATGGATCTGGAGAGGGAATATGATAAAGATGTTGTGTGGAAGGTATTAAGAATATATGGTGTAGGGAGACAAGTTGATAGAAGCAGTGAAAAGTTTTTATCGACGATACAGCGCATGTGTACGAGTAGGAAGAGAGGAGAGTGATTGATTCTCAGTGAATCTTCTTTTCTGAAAGCCCCTACAAATCTTCACCTTCGCCTCCACAAGATAATGATCAGACATCCCTCCAGTTGCACCTCTCAGCACATTAACATCCAAAAGTCTCTCTTTCGCGCGCCTATCAAATAACACGTAATCCAATAACGCTCTCTGGCCATCTCTACTACTTTCATACGTATACTTATGTACATCTCTCTTTTTAAACCAAGTATTCCCAATCACCAGTCCTTTTTCAGCACATAAATCTACAAGCTCTTCACCATTTCCATTTACAACACTGAACACCCCATGTATGCCTATTTCCTCAAGTGCCACATTACTCATCTTTGCATTTAAATCACCCATCACTATAACCCGGTCTTGTGCATCAAAACCACTAACGCACTCTTTCAACTGCTCCCAAAACACTTGCCTCTCATGATCTTCCTTCTCATGCCCAAGTGCATATGCACCAATAATCACCCATCTCTCTCCATTAACTTTCAGTTTTACCCATATCAATCTAGAATTTACTTTCTTACACTCTATCACATACTCCCAAAACTCCTGTTTCAGGAGTAGTGCTACTCCTTCCCTTGCTCTTGTCCTCTCACTAACCCCTGACTTTACTCCCAAGACATTCCCAAACCACTCTTCTCCTTTACCCTTGAGCTTCGTTTCGCTGAGCCAGAACATCCAGGTTCCTTTCCTCGAGCATACTACCTATCTCTCCTTTTTTCTCATCTTGGTTACATCCACACACATTTAGACACCCCAATCAGAGCCTTCAAGGAGGATGAGCACTCCCCGCGTGACTCCTTCTTTTGTTTCCCCTTTTAGAAAATATTTTTTTGAACATATATATATATATATATATATATATATATATATATATATATATATATATATATATATATATATATATATATATATATATATATATATATATATATATGTATATATATATATATATATATATATATATATATATATATATATATATATATATATATATATATATATATATATATATATATATATATATTTTTCATACTATTCGCCATTTCCCGCATTAGCGAGGTAGCATGAAGAACAGAGGACTGAGCGTTTGAGAGAATATCCTCACTTGGCCCACTCCTTTGTTCCTCTTTTGGAAAATTAAAAAAAAAAGAAAAAAAACGAGAGTGGACTATTTCCAGCCTCCCGCTCCCTCCCCTTTTAGTCGCCTTCTACGACACGCAGGGAATACGTGGGAAGTATTCTTTCTCCCCTATCCCCAGGGATAATATATATATATATATATATATATATATATATATATATATATATATATATATATATATATATATATATATATATATATATATATATATATATATATATACATATGTGTGTGTGTGTGTGTGTACGTTGAAATGTATAGGTATATATATGTATATGAATCCACGGGGAAATGGAACACGATAAGGTCCCTAGTGCATTTTCGTGTAATAACCGTATCATCACAAGAGAGAAATATAACAGTCAATTAATATACAACGAAGAAACTTGTAGCTATGACGCCATTTGGTAAGCATATAATTGTCCAAGACAGGCAACGAGCGTATTATAACCTTATCAAAATGGTCAAAATAGTGAACTGTTTACAAATTTTATCAAGAATAAAGTTATCCAAATTGTATAGACCTTCACTAATATTAAGGTTTTTTTTTTTTTGCGTATCTGATAATAGAAGATTCAATGATATTTCTCGTGGTACTGGAGTTAGAGTTAATAACTGAGGTAGCATTAATCCAGTGAACACAATGATCATAGTTTTTAACGTGATTAAACAAGGCTTTTGTTTCTTGTCTTGTTCTTATTCTCTATTTATGCTGCTTAAGTCTAACAGTCTGCCCAACATAAAACTTATCACAATATTTACATGGCACTTTATAGATGCACCCAGGCGAATTTTCTGGTGAGTTCCTGATTATGATATTCTTTAGAGTATTTTGTTGCTGAAGGCTACATTTACATTAAAGGATTTAAGCAACATGGGAAGTAAAGTAGAATCATTATTAAATGGGAAAACTAAAAGATTCTTGGCGTCAATGGGAGGTTTAGGCTCAACTCTATAAAATGATTTCTTTACTAACTTAAGGTAAATATTTATATATTTGAAACTTGATTTCCGTTTTCCGCTTTAGCCAGGTAGCACCAAGAAAGATAAAGGGGGGTCGCATTTGCTCACATCCATTCTCTCGCTGTGATGTGCACTGAACAATTAGCACAACCGCATATCCAGAAGCAGTTCCCGCGGACCATTTCATGGTTTACCCTGGTCGCTTCACATGCCACGGTTCAGTTTGCTGAAGCATGTCGACCCAATTCACCCTATCCTGTGCACACCTATCACTCTATTACATCTTTAGGCCGAGATCACACACACACACAAAAAAAAATCAAACGATTCTTCCATCTCCTTGTCCACTCTACTTCCGACAAATATATTCTCTTTGTCAGCCTTTCGTCACTCATTCTCTCCATATGTTCAGACCATTTCAGTACACACCCTTCAACTCTCTCAACCACAATCTTTTCATTACCACACATCTCTCTTAACCATTTATCATTTACTTGATTAAACCATGTCACACTACATATTGTCCTCAAACATTTAATTTCCAGTACCTCCACCGTCCTCTACACATCCTCATATATAACATTATATAACATTACTTCCATATAACATTACTGAAACTATCATAACTTCAAACATACCCATTTTCGTCCACTTAGACATCGACCTCTCATTCCACATTCTTCAGTGCTCCTAGAACCTTCGCCCCCTCACCCACCTTATGACTTACTTTCATTTCCATGGTTCCATTTGCCGGTATGTCCACTCCTATATATTCAAAACGCTTCACTTACTCCAATATATCTCTATTCAAACTAACCTTTCCCTTTAGCTTGCTAAAGCTATTAGCCTTTCTATTATTTACATCTACTCCCGAGTTTCCTCCTTAAACGCACTCTTTCAAACTCAGCAACCAACTTCAATAGTTTTTTTTTATGTAAATCAGCCTCTTGGGTTGTGTCATCATCAAACAACATACCTTACACCCTGGATAAAAACTTCTCACTGCTTCTACACTGCATATTCTGAAATCTTTCACAAGGCATCACCATTACTCCTACCTATCATATGTTTACTCCAGATCCATACATCTATTTACCACACACACTTTTTAAAGCCGATACCTGACCCACAAATTCTCCACCACTTCCGAACCACAGTGCTCCTCCCTAGTCACAATGCTCAGCTCAGACAAGACCAGGCGTTCTATTAATGCTCCTAAGTGTACTGTGAGCAAACTGATCTGGTAACACAGCAAGGAGAAGAGTTAACAGCTGTGTACTTTATAAACAATAAACAAAACGTTGTAGTTTGGTGTAATAAGAATGCAATTTTATTCTGATGAATTTAAGCATTAAAAAGAAAATTTTTAGTCACTCTGTGGGAACGTATCTTCGTCTGTAGTAAGACATATAGATATCACAATTTAAAACTCTGGAACGTAACGACAAAAACATAGGGTATGGTGTGGCAGCCACCCGTATGAATGATGTATGAAATGGGCACTAGCTTCTGTTGTGTAATCATTGTGTGATTGTTTTCATTGCTAATATTGAAATTTTTGCCGTATGATGTTCAAAGCAGCAAGTTTACAATTATTGTTCTAGGACAGTGGTACTCCCTGCGATGCTCACGACCACTCAGTTTGCGGCTCTTGGATAATAATAATAATAATAATAATAATAATAATAATAATAATAATAATAATAATAATAATAATATCAGTAATAATAATAATGATGATAATAATAATAATAATAATATTAGAAATAATAATAATGATAATAATAATAATAATAATAATAATAATAATAATAATAATAATAATAATATTAATAATAATAATGATAATGATAATAATAATGATAATAATAATAATGATAATAATAATAATAACAATAATAATAATAACCATAATTGTAAATATAGTCGTTTTTATGTAAAATACATATTTTCATGAGGTGAGTTGAAAGGCAAAGTCACAGAGATAAAATTCTAACGTGCCTGTGGTACAGGAACCGTGCGCGTCCGTTATGGGACACCTACCGTACACGTCTAACCTTTGGAGGTCTCGGCCAATCAGTTGAGTTCAGGCCTCCGTTACAGACAAGATGTATTTCGTTACTCTTGGGAATTCGCTATTGTTTGTTTGAAAATAGGCAAAAGGTATGTGTGAATAAGGCAACATATATGATAGTAACGACTAAAATTGTTGCTGTTTGTGGAAGCTAACTGAGGTGGGTTATTTTGACTTGCAACCAAAATAGAGTCAAGTAGTGTCCGTTATGATGGATCGATTTGTGGTCAAGAAAAAGCATACGACTGATGAGCGATCATCGCACAACCGACCAGTAGAAAATGAGGATGGAGGAGAGACGAGTATTCAACTGGCAGATTGTTTTGAGGAACAGGTCACCAAAAAGAGAAAGAGAGACCCGATACAAGATGAGCAAAGAAAATCTTAGGATATGTGGACGGAGGAATTTTTCTTCGTGGCTTGAGGTACAAATTCCCTTTGTTTGGCTTGTCAGAAGGTGTTGCTGTGCTCTGGTTTCAAACGTGGAAATTTAGAACGTCATTTCAGAACTCCACATCCCACCTTCAATAGAATATATCCGCCAGCCAAAAACTAATTCATAGATCGACCTCTGCTGCTGACAATTTGACAGAGGCATCATTTGAAATTGCATGGATCTTGGCTAAACATAAAATGGCCTTCACAGACACAGAGGTAAAGAGTGAGTTTTTTTTTTTTGGCTTCGGCAGAAATCATCTATGTTGACTTCAGTAACAAAGATGAAATCATAAAGCAAGTAAGAGAACTACAGCTATCAGACTCAACGGTAATGAGAAGGAAAGAAGAAATTGGTTGCGACATTCATGACCAGTTGATTGCACGTTTATCAGCTGCACCGCCATGTTTCAGCATTGCACTAGATGAAAGAATAAATGTGTGCGATTTTGCTCAGTAGTGGGTCAGATTTCCGAAAGAAGACTCTTTTTGAGAAGGACTATTGCGTCTGTTACCCCTACAAGGCCAAACGAGAGGAGCGGATATCTTAACTGAATTTCTATCATTTTTCAATGAGATTAAACTGAATTGGTCAAATCTGGTACCTGTGTGCTCTGAAGGTGCTACTAACATGACAGGAAAAGAGGAGGGAGTTGTCACTTTAATGAGGAAAAGGGAAGAGATGCCCACCTTTGTTCCTTTTCAATGCATCAATCATACACCAGGAAGCAGTTGTGGCAAAGCTGAAAAAATAATGTGAATTTCAAAATGTAATGCAGCTGGTTGTGCAAGCTGTCAATTTTACTGTTCCACGAGCACTAAATCCACGCCAGTTTCGCGAACTCTTGGAGGAGTTAGAGTTAGTATATGGTGATATAGTGATGCATAACGAGGTCAAGATGGCTATCTCGTGGCAGAGTTCTAGAACGATATTTTAGTCTCCCTCAAATTTGTGAGTTTTTTGCAAGCAAAGGAAGAAGCAAGCCAGAATTGGAGAACCCCGAATGGATAATGGAGATGGATGGCTCTGTTGACTGATATGTTCTCTCATCTGAATTCACTGAATCTTCAGTTGTAAGGCAAAAAATAACCATTCAGGTAATATGCTGCGTGTAGTCACCGCATTCCAAAATAAGATTACAACTCTTCATTTCAGATAGACATTTTGTTCATTTTCCAAGACTCAGAACAGCCAACGTAAATGAAATAGAATATTTGCAATATTTCAGCAATGATGCTTTTGAGGGAGTTGAGGGAGGAATTTTAAGCAAGATTCAGTGATGTAATGGAGTTAAGAGAATTTTGTTCAATTTCATCGAAAAATCGCTTTCATGCACCAGTGTCGTGTCTGAAGTCTGTCATCATAGCCCTCTGCTCTGATCGTGCTGCTGCAGTGGAATGTGAGATTGTTGAGCACCAAGTAAATGACTCCCTGAAAGCCCTTGAATGTTCAATACATAGCAGATGTCTACCTCTTCTGGCACTTGGTTCCTGCTGACACAGACTATCCATCTTTAAAGCAGTGTGGGCAAAAGGTGATATCGTTTTTCGTTAGCGACATACACATGTCAATCATTATTTTCAACAATGAACATTGTGAAAACATAGAGACAGATTGACCAATCTGGACTGCCTTGCAAGGATTGCGGTAACAAGCTACAAATATTCAAAGAAAAAAGTTCAGCAGCAGCCAGGACACCTCCTCTCATCAGAGCATTAACCGCCTCCTCCATATCGCGCCTGTGTTTGCACAGCTGCGCGGCCCAGGCTGGTTGAGGTTGTCAAATAGTTGTAAATAGTGTAAATGATAACCGTAGTGTAGTGAAGAGGAGGAAGAGGAGAAGGAGATGGAGAAACCCAGGCAGACAAGCCAGTCAGTTTTTCATGCCATCCTAACCCTGGATAAATGGAAAGGGCAGACGTCAGCAAAAGTCATCCAATCTGTAATAATCTCGCCGCCAACACATAATGACAAATCGTAACAGGTGTGATGAAACGTATCATCGGTTGTGTGTGTGTGTGGCTCTCAAAGCCGTGGCGGCAATCCCGCGGGTCGGACTTCCCACCACTCCCAACCCCGCGCCAGAAGTGCCACCAGCAGGCCCACACCCCACCACCAGCAATCTCTTCCCCTCTTCTTCGCCCGTGCGCTTCAGTAGAATGGTAACTCCATGTATTTGTTTGATGTTTAAAGCACGCCTAACCTTTTCATGAGACTGGATTTACAATTTTCAGAAATGCATATGATATATAGTATTTTCAACATATCTCATTTTCATTAATTGATATATTGCACCAGCAGTACAGTATTATTCCATCTGGTTGAGTTATATAAGCTAACTTGCGGTACGACTCTCTCCGGGAATGTGTTTTACCCAAGTGGCTTTCCTTCAATAATCAGTGAATAACACTGTCCAAGGAGGGTATGAGAGGCGGCAGATGGGGGGAGGGAGGGAAGGAAATAGAGGAAGGGGGATAAATGGGGAGGGAGGAGGATTCAAGTCTGCTATCACGTCTTTGAGCCAGATCTTATCGTTATCGCACCATCATTGAATATATGACTCAACGCCAGAAAATAATTCTAAGGCCAGAATTTTGGTATGAAGAGAAGGAAAGCCTTAACTGTTTACACTGTATATAAACTGGGCGTATCCCAGGCTGCATTAAACCAGTAGTGGAGAAGGTGGAAAAATGATGGCAATTTATGCTATCTTCCATCTAGTGGAGGACTCAGAAAAACTACACCCAAACACGATCGAAGGATTCCCCAACAGGCAGTAGGTACTCCAATCATCAACGCTGTTGTTATTACGGAACAACTCAAGTACAAGCATAGCGTCGTACCGTTCAAAGACGTCTGAATGAAACCGGGCATTTAGTTGCACCATATCGCTCGTTTGTCATTCGCTGAGAGACACGTCCACGAGACATAAGATTTCTAGACGAGGGTTATCTTTTCTAACGAAAAGACGTTTTCATCAGACACCCACGGTCAACTTCGCCGTTATCTAGGGACTGGCAGGCGTTACTACCCAGACAACATCTACCAGGTTGCCAGAAGCGGCCACCTAACGGTCAACGTGTGGTCGTGGATGCATATGTTTGGTGTAGGTCAATTGGCCACCGCCATCAATGGTCGTTTCACCTCACCCAACTATCTGGAAATACTGGAGGATATGATGGTGTCTACAGGCCATAGGTCCAGCTGTGGCCCTACCTTCTCCTGAAAGGAATATCTTTATGCAGGTATACTGTGAATACCTGCAGATTCTATTATTATGTATTAGACGTGTTTGAGTTGCATAATGATTGTCACTTGTTTCTTTGAAATGAAATATAGAAATGATTTCATTGTCCATCTACCCGTCTGCCTAATATTCTACCTATCAATCTGTGTGGGTTAATTATTGGTTCCCAGTGAATGTTGGTTAGCAACAGGGGTGCGTAATGTCCCTATGGTTGTTCAATTTGTTTATGGTTGGGGTTGTGAGGGAGGTGAATGCAAGAGTTTTGGTGAGAGGGGCAAGGAAGCAGTCTGTTGTGGAGGAGAGGGGCAAGGAAGAAGTCTGTTGTGGATGAGAGGGGCAAGGAAGCAGTCTGTTGTGGAGGAGAGGGGCAAGGAAGCAGTCTGTTGTGGAGGAGAGGGGCAAGGAAGCAGTCTGTTGTGGAGGAGAGGGGCAAGGAAGCAGTCTGTTGTGGAGGAGAGGGGCAAGGAAGCAGTCTGTTGTGGAGGAGAGGGGCAAGGAAGCAGTCTGTTGTGGAGGAGAGGGGCAAGGAAGCAGTCTGTTGTGGAGGAGAGGGGCAAGGAAGCAGTCTGTTGTGGAGGAGAGGGGCAAGGAAGCAGTCTGTTGTGGAGGAGAGGGGCAAGGAAGCAGTCTGTTGTGGAGGAGAGGGGCAAGGAAGCAGTCTGTTGTGGAGGAGAGGGGCAAGGAAGCAGTCTGTTGTGGAGGAGAGGGGCAAGGAAGCAGTCTGTTGTGGAGGAGAGGGGCAAGGAAGCAGTCTGTTGTGGAGGAGAGGGGCAAGGAAGCAGTCTGTTGTGGAGGAGAGGGGCAAGGAAGCAGTCTGTTGTGGAGGAGAGGGGCAAGGAAGCAGTCTGTTGTGGAGGAGAGGGGCAAGGAAGCAGTCTGTTGTGGAGGAGAGGGGCAAGGAAGCAGTCTGTTGTGGAGGAGAGGGGCAAGGAAGCAGTCTGTTGTGGAGGAGAGGGGCAAGGAAGCAGTCTGTTGTGGAGGAGAGGGGCAAGGAAGCAGTCTGTTGTGGAGGAGAGGGGCAAGGAAGCAGTCTGTTGTGGAGGAGAGGGGCAAGGAAGCAGTCTGTTGTGGAGGAGAGGGGCAAGGAAGCAGTCTGTTGTGGAGGAGAGGGGCAAGGAAGCAGTCTGTTGTGGAGGAGAGGGGCAAGGAAGCAGTCTGTTGTGGAGGAGAGGGGCAAGGAAGCAGTCTGTTGTGGAGGAGAGGGGCAAGGAAGCAGTCTGTTGTGGAGGAGAGGGGCAAGGAAGCAGTCTGTTGTGGAGGAGAGGGGCAAGGAAGCAGTCTGTTGTGGAGGAGAGGGGCAAGGAAGCAGTCTGTTGTGGAGGAGAGGGGCAAGGAAGCAGTCTGTTGTGGAGGAGAGGGGCAAGGAAGCAGTCTGTTGTGGAGGAGAGGGGCAAGGAAGCAGTCTGTTGTGGAGGAGAGGGGCAAGGAAGCAGTCTGTTGTGGAGGAGAGGGGCAAGGAAGCAGTCTGTTGTGGAGGAGAGGGGCAAGGAAGCAGTCTGTTGTGGAGGAGAGGGGCAAGGAAGCAGTCTGTTGTGGAGGAGAGGGGCAAGGAAGCAGTCTGTTGTGGAGGAGAGGGGCAAGGAAGCAGTCTGTTGTGGAGGAGAGGGGCAAGGAAGCAGTCTGTTGTGGAGGAGAGGGGCAAGGAAGCAGTCTGTTGTGGAGGAGAGGGGCAAGGAAGCAGTCTGTTGTGGAGGAGAGGGGCAAGGAAGCAGTCTGTTGTGGAGGAGAGGGGCAAGGAAGCAGTCTGTTGTGGAGGAGAGGGGCAAGGAAGCAGTCTGTTGTGGAGGAGAGGGGCAAGGAAGCAGTCTGTTGTGGAGGAGAGGGGCAAGGAAGCAGTCTGTTGTGGAGGAGAGGGGCAAGGAAGCAGTCTGTTGTGGAGGAGAGGGGCAAGGAAGCAGTCTGTTGTGGAGGAGAGGGGCAAGGAAGCAGTCTGTTGTGGAGGAGAGGGGCAAGGAAGCAGTCTGTTGTGGAGGAGAGGGGCAAGGAAGCAGTCTGTTGTGGAGGAGAGGGGCAAGGAAGCAGTCTGTTGTGGAGGAGAGGGGCAAGGAAGCAGTCTGTTGTGGAGGAGAGGGGCAAGGAAGCAGTCTGTTGTGGAGGAGAGGGGCAAGGAAGCAGTCTGTTGTGGAGGAGAGGGGCAAGGAAGCAGTCTGTTGTGGAGGAGAGGGGCAAGGAAGCAGTCTGTTGTGGAGGAGAGGGGCAAGGAAGCAGTCTGTTGTGGAGGAGAGGGGCAAGGAAGCAGTCTGTTGTGGAGGAGAGGGGCAAGGAAGCAGTCTGTTGTGGAGGAGAGGGGCAAGGAAGCAGTCTGTTGTGGAGGAGAGGGGCAAGGAAGCAGTCTGTTGTGGAGGAGAGGGGCAAGGAAGCAGTCTGTTGTGGAGGAGAGGGGCAAGGAAGCAGTCTGTTGTGGAGGAGAGGGGCAAGGAAGCAGTCTGTTGTGGAGGAGAGGGGCAAGGAAGCAGTCTGTTGTGGAGGAGAGGGGCAAGGAAGCAGTCTGTTGTGGAGGAGAGGGGCAAGGAAGCAGTCTGTTGTGGAGGAGAGGGGCAAGGAAGCAGTCTGTTGTGGAGGAGAGGGGCAAGGAAGCAGTCTGTTGTGGAGGAGAGGGGCAAGGAAGCAGTCTGTTGTGGAGGAGAGGGGCAAGGAAGCAGTCTGTTGTGGAGGAGAGGGGCAAGGAAGCAGTCTGTTGTGGAGGAGAGGGGCAAGGAAGCAGTCTGTTGTGGAGGAGAGGGGCAAGGAAGCAGTCTGTTGTGGAGGAGAGGGGCAAGGAAGCAGTCTGTTGTGGAGGAGAGGGGCAAGGAAGCAGTCTGTTGTGGAGGAGAGGGGCAAGGAAGCAGTCTGTTGTGGAGGAGAGGGGCAAGGAAGCAGTCTGTTGTGGAGGAGAGGGGCAAGGAAGCAGTCTGTTGTGGAGGAGAGGGGCAAGGAAGCAGTCTGTTGTGGAGGAGAGGGGCAAGGAAGCAGTCTGTTGTGGAGGAGAGGGGCAAGGAAGCAGTCTGTTGTGGAGGAGAGGGGCAAGGAAGCAGTCTGTTGTGGAGGAGAGGGGCAAGGAAGCAGTCTGTTGTGGAGGAGAGGGGCAAGGAAGCAGTCTGTTGTGGAGGAGAGGGGCAAGGAAGCAGTCTGTTGTGGAGGAGAGGGGCAAGGAAGCAGTCTGTTGTGGAGGAGAGGGGCAAGGAAGCAGTCTGTTGTGGAGGAGAGGGGCAAGGAAGCAGTCTGTTGTGGAGGAGAGGGGCAAGGAAGCAGTCTGTTGTGGAGGAGAGGGGCAAGGAAGCAGTCTGTTGTGGAGGAGAGGGGCAAGGAAGCAGTCTGTTGTGGAGGAGAGGGGCAAGGAAGCAGTCTGTTGTGGAGGAGAGGGGCAAGGAAGCAGTCTGTTGTGGAGGAGAGGGGCAAGGAAGCAGTCTGTTGTGGAGGAGAGGGGCAAGGAAGCAGTCTGTTGTGGAGGAGAGGGGCAAGGAAGCAGTCTGTTGTGGAGGAGAGGGGCAAGGAAGCAGTCTGTTGTGGAGGAGAGGGGCAAGGAAGCAGTCTGTTGTGGAGGAGAGGGGCAAGGAAGCAGTCTGTTGTGGAGGAGAGGGGCAAGGAAGCAGTCTGTTGTGGAGGAGAGGGGCAAGGAAGCAGTCTGTTGTGGAGGAGAGGGGCAAGGAAGCAGTCTGTTGTGGAGGAGAGGGGCAAGGAAGCAGTCTGTTGTGGAGGAGAGGGGCAAGGAAGCAGTCTGTTGTGGAGGAGAGGGGCAAGGAAGCAGTCTGTTGTGGAGGAGAGGGGCAAGGAAGCAGTCTGTTGTGGAGGAGAGGGGCAAGGAAGCAGTCTGTTGTGGAGGAGAGGGGCAAGGAAGCAGTCTGTTGTGGAGGAGAGGGGCAAGGAAGCAGTCTGTTGTGGAGGAGAGGGGCAAGGAAGCAGTCTGTTGTGGAGGAGAGGGGCAAGGAAGCAGTCTGTTGTGGAGGAGAGGGGCAAGGAAGCAGTCTGTTGTGGAGGAGAGGGGCAAGGAAGCAGTCTGTTGTGGAGGAGAGGGGCAAGGAAGCAGTCTGTTGTGGAGGAGAGGGGCAAGGAAGCAGTCTGTTGTGGAGGAGAGGGGCAAGGAAGCAGTCTGTTGTGGAGGAGAGGGGCAAGGAAGCAGTCTGTTGTGGAGGAGAGGGGCAAGGAAGCAGTCTGTTGTGGAGGAGAGGGGCAAGGAAGCAGTCTGTTGTGGAGGAGAGGGGCAAGGAAGCAGTCTGTTGTGGAGGAGAGGGGCAAGGAAGCAGTCTGTTGTGGAGGAGAGGGGCAAGGAAGCAGTCTGTTGTGGAAGAGTAGGAACCTTTCAGAAGATATGATCAAGTTGTATATAACACGGTGGCTTTAGTCCCAGATCGCCTGGGAGAAGTCATCGAAAACGAGGTTGGCTGGACAACCCACTGACAGTAATTGTTATGACCACCTGTCGCTCTTTTGTGTTGATATCTATTTCACATCTGGATCTGAGAATATATTGTTTGGTTTGTTCTTTCTTTTTCTGTTGTTTTTATTTTGCTGTATATAAATTAAGATTTGTTTATCAATTCGTTCTTACCTAGTAAGAAGGAATCTTTTTGTTAAGGAGGTGGTGGTTGGTTACCTAGTAAGAAGGAATCTAGTTCTTACCTAGTAAGAAGGAAGGTGGTGGTTGGCTGGGAGTAAGAATGCAGCGCAATGAGCCTGAAATTCTGACTCTGAAAAAAATTGGATCAGAATTAAAAGTGATAAAAGAATCTGGATGATCTGTTTATAGCAGCTCCCATCTCAACATATCACTGTCACAAAAAACAGTTTAGTGAAAAATATAACAGAGATTAGGAAGGAAATGGACGGGGAAGTGTGTGTGTCAATGGTTGGGGTGATAACGAGAATCATTACAGTATGAAAGAACTACGGGCGAGCGAAGTGATAGTTAACATAACACCATTACCGCAGCACAAAGATGATATAATGCCACAATTCTCTCTAACTGTTGTCATACAACAACTGTTGCTGAAAATAATTGATGTCTTTATCCGTAGTAAACAGGCTTCGCCCCACTCACTTTACCCCCTCCCTCCCTTCATTTACCTTCACCTCCCCCCTTCCCTTCTTCTGCTGTCTCTTACACCTAAGGAACATAAATGTAAACAGAGCTGGTTTTGATCTCTGTCTTACAAATATTACAATATCGACGTCAGCAACAATCTCCACAACGAAAAAAAAACAATAGCCAGTGCCATTTCACCCGTCATTCATACATGGGTCTGTGATGCCATTACCCCTGATGTAGTGGTATTGTTTCAGAGTTCGTAATTATTGTATTTATTCTTCCCTAACTTGATTAACATATTTCATGTGCTTAAATGCGTCAAAATTTAATATAATTCTTTTTCTACCCTCCTTCAACGAACTTCGTTTATTGTTTACAAGAAATATACCCGGTAACTCTCCTCTAGGTAGTGTTACCAGATCAGTTCGCTTACGTCAGTGGCAATGCGATTACTAGTGATCTAATATCCTTCTTGTCAAGTCCGTGAGCAAGGGGGTCTAGAGTGGTCATTTCCCGTCAGGTTCACGTCACACAGCAGTCATCAGTTTAACCCAACTTAGTCACACAAGAAAGTATCTGAACACAAGTATAGTGTGTAGGAACACCCATTTTCATAATGCCCTCGAACATAATACCCTATAAAAGCTAGGATTCGAACCTCGCACATTTTGCGTGTTACCTTAGTACGCTGAGCACTCAGCTGCCCTGCTAGGCAACTTAACTGAGTGATCAGTGTACCAATTTACCACGCAAATGTACGAGACTCAAATTCTTGCTGCTGGAGGGCATAACGTAAAATATATATATATATATATATATATATATATATATATATATATATATATATATATATATATATATATATATATATATATATATATAGAGAGAGAGAGAGAGAGAGAGAGAGAGAGAGAGAGAGAGAGAGAGAGAGAGAGAGAGAGCGGGGGGCTAGAAACTCTCCCCTCCTTGTATATTAACTTTCAAAGGGCAAAAAGAAGAAGTCACGCGGGGAGTGCTCATCCTCCTCGAAGACGCAGACTGGGGTATCGAAATATGTGTGGATGTAACCAAAATGAGAAAAAAGGAGACATAGGTAGTATGCTTGAGGAAAGGAACCTGGTTGTTTTGGCTCTGATTGAAACGGAGCTCAAGGGTAAAGGGGAAGAGTGGTTTGGGAATATTTTGGGAGTAAAGTCTAGGGTTGGTGAAAGGACAAGAGCAAGGGAAGGAGTGGCACTACTCCTAAAGCAGGCGTGGTAGGAGTATGTGATAGAGTATAAGAAAGTAAACTCTAAATTGATATGGGTAAAAGTGAAAGTGGATGGAGAGAGATGATTGATTACTGATGCATATGCACCTCGGCATGAAAATGAATATCATGAGAGGAAAGTGTTTTGTGAGCAGCTGAGTGAGTGTGTTAGTAGTTTTAATGCACGAGAGAGAGTTATAGTGATGGGAGATTTGAATGCAAAGGTGAGTAATGCGGCAGTTGAGGGAATAATTGGTGTACATAGAGTGTTCAGTGTTGTAAATGGAAATGGTGAAGAGCTTGTAAATGTCTGCGCTGAAAAGGGATTTATCATTGAAAATACCTGTTTTAAAAAGAGAGATATACATAAGTATACGTGTGTAAGTTGGAGAGATGGCCAGAGAGCGTTATTGGATCACGTGTTGATTGATAGGCCCGCGAAAGTGAGACTTTTGGATGTTAATGTGCTAAGAGGTGCAACTAGAGGGATATAAGATCATGTGGCGGCGAAGGTGAAGATTTATAGAGGTTTTCAGAAAAGAAGAGAGAATGTTGGGGTGAAGAGAGTGGTGAGAGTAGTGAACTTGGGAAGGAGACTTGTGTGAGGAAGTACCAGGAGCGACTGAGAACTGAATGGAAAAAGGTGAGAACAAAGGACGTATGGGGGGTGAGGGAGGAATGGGATGTATTTAGAGAAGCAGTGATGGCTTGCGCTAACGATGCTTGTGGCATGAGAAGCGTGGGAGATGGGCAGGTTAGAAAGTGTAGTGCGTGATGGGATGAAGAAGTAAGAATATTAGTGAAAGAGAAGAAAGAGGAGTTTAGACGATTTTTACAGGGAAATCATGCAAATAACTGGGAGATGTATAAAAGAAAGAGGCAGGAGGTCAAGAGAAAGGTGCAAGAGGTGGAAAAGAGGGCAAATGAGAGTTGTAGTGACAGAGTATCATTAAACTTTAGGGAGAATAAAAGATGTTTTGGAAGGAGGTAAATAAAGTGCGTAAGATAAGAAAACAAATGGGAACATCGGTGAAGGAGGCTAACGGGGAGATGATAACAAGCAGTGGTGATGTGAGGAGATGGAGTGAGCATTTTGAAGGTTTGTTGAATGTGTTAGATGATAGAGTGGCAGATATAGGGTGTTTTGGTTAAGGTGGTGTGCAAAGTGAGAGGGTTAGGGAGAATTATTTGGTAAGCAGAGAAGAGGTTGTAAAAGCTTTGCGTAAGATGAAAGCCGGCAAGGCAGCTGGTTTGGATGGTATTCCAGTGGAATCTATCAAAAAACGGGGTAACTGTGTTGTTGACTGGTTGATAAGGATATTTGATATATGTATGACTCACGGTGAGGTGCCTGAGGAGAAATGGATGCATAGTGCTATTGTACAAAGGCAAAGGGGATAAAAGTGAGTGCTCAAATTACAGAGGTATAAGTTTGTTGAGTATTCCTGGGAAATTATATGGGAGGGTATTGATTGAGAGGGTGACAGCATGTACAGAGCATCAGATTGGAGAAGAGCAGTGTAGTTTCCGAAGTGGTAGAGGATGTGTGGATCAGGTTTTGCTTTGTAGAATGTATATGAGAAATACTTAGAAAAGCAAATGGATTTGTATGTAGCATTTATGAATCTGGAGAAGGCATATGATAGGGTTGATGGAGATGCTTTGTGGAAGGTATTAAAAATATATGGTGTGGGAGGCAAGTTGTTAGAAGCAGTGAAAAGTCTTTATCGAGGATGTAAGGCATGTGTACGATTAGAAAGGGAGGAAAGTGGTTCTCAGTGAAAGTTGGTTTGCGGAAGGGGTACGTGATGTCTCCATGGTTGTTTAATTTGTTTATGGATGGGGTTTTTAGGTAGATAAATGCAAGAGTTTTGGAGAGCGGGGCAAGTATGTTGTCTATTATGGATGAGAGAGCTTGGGAAGTGAGTCATTTGTTGTTCGTTGATGATACAATGCTGGTGGCTGATTTGGGTGAGAAACTGCAGAAGCTGGTGACTGAGTTTGGTAAAGTGCGTGAAAGAAGAAAGCTGAGAGTAACTATGAATAAGAGCAAGGTTATTGGGTACAGTAAGGTTGAGATACAAGTCAATTGGGAGGTAAGTTTGAATGGAAAAAAAACTTTAGGACGTGAAGTGTTTTAGATATCTAGGAGAAGATTGGGCAGTGCACGGAACCATGGAAGCGGATGTGAGCCATAAGGCGGGGTAGGGGACGAAAGTTCTGGAGGCGTTGAAAAATGTGTGGAAGGCGAGAACGTTATCTTGGAAAGCAAAAATGGGTATGTTTGAAGGAATAGTGGTTCCAACAATGTTGTATAGTTGCGAGGCGTGGACCATAGATAGACTTGTGTGGAAAACGGTGTATGTGTTGGAAATGAGATGTTTGAGGATAGTATATGCTGTAAGGTGGTTTGAACGAGTAAGTAATGAAAGGGTAAGAAAGATGTGTGGTAATGAAAAGAGTGTTGTTGAGAGAGCAGAAGAGAGTGTTTTGAAATGGTTTGGTCACTTGAAGAGAATGAGTGAGGAAAGATTGACAAAGAGAATATATGTTTTAGAGATGGAGGGAACGAGGAGAAGTGGCAGACCCAATTGGAGGTGGAAAGATGGAGTGAAAGAGATTTTGAGCGATCGGGGCCTGGACATGCAGGAGGGTGAAAGGCATGCAATGAAAAGAGTGAATTGGAACGATATGTTAAGCAGGGGTTGACGTGCTCTCAATTGATTGAACCATGGCATGCGAAGCGTCTGGGGCCTGGATGTGGAAAGGATGGTGTGGTTTCGGTGCATTATACATGACGGTTAGAGACTGAGTGAACGAATGTTATCTTTTCTTAGCGCTACCTCGCGCGCATGCGGGGGGAAGGGGGTTGTCATTTCATGTGGTGGGTTGGCGACGGGAATGAATAAAGGCAGCAAGTATGAATTATGTACATGTGTATATATGCATATGTCTGTGTATGTATACATATGTATACGTTGAAATGTATAGGTATGTATTGTGCGTGTGTGGACGTGTATGTATATACATGTGTATGTGGGTAGGTTAGGCCATTCTTTCGTCTCTTTCCATGCGCTACCTCGCTAACGCTAACAGCGACTAAGTGTGATAAATGAAATATAAAATATATATATATATATATATATATATATATATATATATATATATATATATATATATATATATATATATATATATATATATATATATATATATATATATATATATATATATATATATATATACATATATATATATATATATATATATATATATATATATATATATATATATATATATATATATATATATATATATATATATATATATATATATATACCAATTTCTGGAGGAGTCGCATTCAAGTCTTCAAAATCACCACTTCGGTCACCAATGAAGGTGTTACCGGACTTCTCTTGCACGGAAATACGCCTAGAAAGAAAAGTCATTGGAAGTACGGTCTCGTCGGTGAATTTTTCACTCGAAAGGAGTTCATCGTTTCTCTGCTGCCGGAAGTAACAATGCCCTGGAGATGCAGGAGCTCCTGGAAGATGAGAACCTCGCAGGAATAAGTATTAGGGTCGCTGTGCTTTGGTAGAACTCCACCATGTAAGGAGTGGTCGTCACGAGGTCGTGGCAAAGGCAGCACGGATCGGTGAGGAATCTGCTCTGCCGCTCACGGCACCCAGGCTGGATGCCAGACATCTTGATACCAGATCATCGTGTGTCAAGACATCATATGAAGCGCCTCTTCGCAAACGGAACTACCTTGGCCCACCAGTGATGCTACTACGTCTGTGAATCGGGAACCATTGCAACACAAACCTCGCCAGGTGGTAGAGTTTCCCGCAGTGTATCGAGACAGACTTCCCCAGAACTTTTTTTTAAAGGGGAAGTAAATGTTTATAGTTGTGTTACTGGTGTGATAGTTTTCATACATGGTGTTTTGACAAGAAAATAGTGAAATTGAATAAAAATGTAGCTTAGACATTGAAGCTTATTGATACAGTGGTTAAATTGATGAGAACTGCTATTGACGTTTGTGTAAATAAATTATACATTTCCCTTTTTCCATAGCCAGAGGTTGAACCATTATGTGACATTCATTTTTTCATTCATTTCAAGCTAGAAGTTTCAGTTTTCTAAATTGTTTCTTACATTTTTCATATGTATATATATGTATGTGTGTGTGTGTGTGTATATGTGCGTATGTGTGTGTATGTGTGTGTGTGTGTATATGTATATATATATGAATATTATCCCTGGGGATAGGGGTGAAAGAATACTTCCCACGTATTCCTCGCGTGTCGTAGAAAGCGACTAGAGGGGACGGGAGCGGGGAGCCAGAAATCCTCCCCTCCTTGTATTAACTTTCTAAAATGGGAAACAGAAGAAGGAGTCACGCTCATCCTCCTCGAAGGCTCAGAGTGGGGTGCCTAAATGTGTGTGGATGTAACCAAGATGTGGAAAAAGGAGAGATAGGTAGTATGTTTGAGGAAAGGAACCTGGATGTTTTGGCTCTGAGTGAAACGAAGCTCAAGGGTAAAGGGGAAGAGTGGTTTGGGAATGTCTGGGGAGTAAAGTCAGGGGTTAGTGAGAGGACAAGAGCAAGGGAATGAGTAGCAATACTCCTGAAACAGGAGTTGTGGGAGTATGTGATAGAATGTAAGAAAGTAAATTCTCGATTAATATGGGTAAAACTGAAAGTTGATGGAGAGAGGTGGGTGATTATTGGTGCAGATGCACCTGGGCATGAGAAGAAAGATCATGAGAGGCAAGTGTTTTGGGAGCAGCTAAATGAGTGTGTTAGTGGTTTTGATGCACGAGACCGGGTTATAGTGATGGGTGATTTGAATGCAAAGGTGAGTAATGTGGCAGTTGAGGGAATAATTGGTATACATGAGGTGTTCAGTGTTGTAAATGGAAATGGTGAAGAGCTTGTAGATTTATGTGCTGAAAAAGGACTGATGATTGGGAATACCTGGTTTAAAAAGCGAGATATACATAAGTATACTTATGTAAGTAGGAGAGATGGCCAGAGAGCGTTATTGGATTACGTGTTAATTGACAGGCGTGCGAAAGAGAGACTTTTGGATGTTAATGTGCTGAGAGGTGCAACTGGAGGGATGTCTGATCATTATCTTGTGGAGGCTAAGGTGAAGATTTGTATGGGTTTTCAGAAAAGAAGAGTGAATGTTGGGGTGAAGAGGGTGGTGAGAGTAAGTGAGCTTGGGAAGGAGACCTGTGTGAAGAAGTACCAGGAGAGACTGAGTACAGAATGGAAAAAGGTGAGATCAATGGAAGTAAGGGGAGTGGGGGAGGAATGGGATGTATTTAGGGAATCAGTGATGGATTGCGCAAAAGATGCTTGTGGCATGAGAAGAGTGGGAGGTGGGTTGATTAGAAAGGGTAGTGAGTGGTGGGATGAAGAAGTAAGAGTATTAGTGAAAGAGAAGAGAGAGGCATTTGGATGATTTTTGGAGGGAAAAAATGCAATTGAGTGGGAGATGTATAAAAGAAAGAGACAGGAGGTTAAGAGAAAGGTGCAAGAGGTGAAAAAAAGGGCAAATGAGAGTTGGGGTGATATAGTATCATTAAATTTTAGAGAGAATAAAAAGATGTTCTGGAAGAAGGTAAATAAAGTGCGTAAGACAAGGGAGCAAATGGGAACTTCAGTGAAGGGCGCAAATAGGGAGGTGATAACAAGTAGTGGTGATGTGAGAAGGAGATGGAGTGAGTATTTTGAAGGTTTGTTGAATGTGTTTGATGATAGAGTAGCAGATATAGGGTGTTTTGGTCGAGGTGGTGTGCAAAGTGAGAGGGTTAGGGAAAATGATTTGGTAAACAGAGAAGAGGTAGTGAAAGCTTTGCGGAAGATGAAAGCCGGTAAGGCTGCAGGTTTGGATGGTATTGCAGTGGAATTTATTAAAACAGGGGGTAACTGTATTGTTGACTGGTTGGTAAGGTTATTTAATGTATGTATGACTCATGGTGAGGTGCCTGAGGATTGGCGGAATACGTGCATAGTGCCATTGTACAAAGGCAAAGGGGATAAGAGTGAGTGCTCAAATTACAGAGGAATAAGTGTGTTGAGTATTCCTGGTAAATTATATGGGAGGGTATTGATTGAGAGGGTGAAGGCATGTACAGAGCATCAGATTAGGGAAGAGCAGTGTGGTTTCAGAAGTGGTAGAGGATGTGTGGATCAGGTGTTTGCTTTGAAGAATGTATGTGAGAAATACTTAGAAAAGCAAATGAAATTTGTATGTAGCATTTATGGATCTGGAAAAGGCATATGATAGAGTTGATAGAGATGCTCTGTGGAAGGTATTAAGAATATATGGTGTGGGAGGCAAGTTGTTAGAAGCAGTGAAAAGTTTTTATCGAGGATGTAAGGCATGTGTACGTGTAGGGAGACAGGAAAGTGATTGGTTCTCAGTGAATGTAGGTTTGCGGCAGGGGTGTGTGATGTCTCCATGGTTGTTTAATTTGTTTATGGATGGGGTTGTTAGGGAGGTAAATGCAAGAGTTTTGGAAAGAGGGGCAAGTATGAAGTCTGTTGGGGATGAGAGAGCTTTGGAAGTGAGTCAGTTGTTATTCGCTGATGATACAGCGCTGGTGGCTGATTCATGTGAGAAACTGCAGAAGCTGGTGACTGAGTTTGGTAAAGTGTGTGGAAGAAGAAAGTTAAGAGTAAATGTGAATAAGATCAAGGTTATTAGGTACAGTAGGGTTGAGGGTCAAGTCAATTGGGAGGTGAGTTTGAATGGAGAAAAACTGGAGGAATTGAAGCAAACACCTGATCCACAAATCCTCTACTACTACTGAAACCACACTGCTCTTCCCCAATCTGATGCTCTGTACTTGCCTTCACCTTCTCAATCAATACCCTCATATAATATTTACCAGGAATACTCAACAAACTTATACCTCTGTAATTTCAGCACTCACTCTTATCCCCTTTGCATTTGTAAAATGGCACTATGCACGCATTTCGCCAATCCTCAGGCACCTCACCATGAATCATACATACACTAAATAACCTTACCAAACAGTCAACAGTACAGTCACCCCCTTTTTAAATAAATTCCACTGCAATACCATCCAAACCTGTTCCTTATCCGGCTTTCATCTTCCGCAAAGCAATTACTACCTCTTCTCTGTTTACCTAATCATTTTTTGAACCCTCTCACTTTGCACACCACCTCGACCAAAACACCCTATATCTGCCACTCTATCATCAAACACATTCAATAAACCTCCAAAATACTCACTCAATCTCCTTCTCACATCACCACAACTTGTTATCACCTCCCCATTAGCCCCATTCACTGAAGTTCCCATTTGCTCCCTTGTCTTACGCACTTCATTTACCTCCTTCCAGAACATCTTTTTATTCTGCCCAAAATTTAATGATACTCTCTCACCCCAACTCTCATTTGCCCTCTTTTTTACCTCTTGCACCTTTCTCTTGACCTCCTGTCTCTTTCTTTTATACATCTCCCACTCATTTGCATTTTGTCCTTGCAAAAATCGTCCAAATGCCTCTCTCTCCTCTTTTACTAATAATATTACTTCTTCATCCCACCACTCACTACCCTTTCTAATCAACCTACCTCCCACGCATCTTTTGCGCAAGCCATCACTGCTTCCCTAATTACATCCCATTCCTCCCCCACTCCCCTTACCTCCTTTGTTCTTACCTTTTTCCATTCTGTACTCAGTCTCTCCTGGTACTTCCTCACACAAGTCTCCTTCCCAAGCTCGATTACTCTCACCACCCTCTTCACCCCAACATTCTCTCTTCTTTTTTGAAAACCCATATATATATATATATATATATATATATATATATATATATATATATATATATATATATATATATATATATATATATATATATATATATATATATATATATATATTGCGAGGTAGCGCAAGGAAACAGACGAAAGAAATGGCCCAACCCACCCCCATACACATGCCTTGATTCAATCCACTGACAGCACGTCAACCCCGGTATACCACATCGCTCCAATTCACTCTATTCTTTGCCCTCCTTTCACCCTCCTGCATGTTCAGGCCCCGATCACACAAAATCTTTTTCACTCCATCTTTCCACCTCCAATTTGGTCTCCCTCTTCTCCTCGTTCCCTCCACCTCCGACACATATATCCTCTTGGTCAATGTTTCCTCACTCATTCTCTCCATGTGACCTAAACCATTTCAAAACACACTCTTCTGCTCTCTCAACCACACTCTTTTTATTACCACACATCTCTCTTGCCCTTACATTACTTACTCGATCAAACCACCTCACACCACATATTGTCCTCAAACATCTCATTTCCAGCACATCCACCCTCCTCCGCACAACTCTATGCATAGCCTACGCCTCGCAACCATACAACATTGTTGGAACCACTATTCCTTCAAACATACCCATTTTTGCTTTCCGAGATAATGCTTTCGACTACCACACATTCTTCAACGCTCCCAGAGCTTTTGCCCCCTCCCCCACCCTATGATTGACTTCCGCTTCCATGGTTCCATCCGCTGACAAATCCACTCCCAGATATCTAAAACACTTCACTTCCTCCAGTTTTTCTCCATTCAAACTTACCTCCTAGTTGACTTGTCCCTCAACCCTATTGTACCTAATAACCTTGCTCTTATTCACATTTACTCTCAGCTCTATTCTTTCAAACACTTTACCAAACTCAGTCACCAGCTTCTGCAGTTTCTCACATGAATCAGCCACCAGCGATGTATCATCAGCAAACAACAGGTGACTCACTTCTCAAGCTCTTTCATCCACAACAGACTCCATACTTGCCCCTCTTTCCAAAACTTGCATTCACCTCCCTAACAACCACATCCATAAACAAATTAAACAACCATGGAGACATCACACACCCCTGCCACAAGCCTACATTCACTGAGAACCAATCACTCAACTCTCTTCCTACACGTACACATGCCTTACATCGTCGATATAAACTTTTCACTGCTTCTGACAGCTTGCCTCCTACACCATATATTCTTAATACATTCCACAGAGCATCTCTATCAACTCTTTCATATGCCTTCTCCAGATCCATAAATGATACATACAAAACCATTTGCTTTTCTAAGTATTTCTCATATATATTCTTCAAAGCAAACACCTGATCCACATATCCTCTACCACTTCTGAAACCACACTGCTCTTCCCCAATCTGATGCACTGTACATGCCCTCACCCTTTCAATCATTACCGTCCCACATAATTTCCCAAGAATACTCAACAAACTTATACCTCTGTAATTTGAGCACTCACTTTTATCCCCTTTGCCTTGTACAATGGCACTATGCAAGGATTCAGCCAATCCTCAGGCACCTCACCATGAGTCATACATACATCAAATAACCTTACCAACCAGTCAATAATACAGTCACCCCCTTTTTAATAAATTCCACTGCAATACCATCCAAGCCCGCATCTTGCCGCCTTTCATCCTCCACAAAGGTTTTACCACCTCTTCTCTGTTTACCTAATCATTTTTTAAACCCTCTCACTTTGCACACCACCTCGACCAAAACACCCTATATCTGCCACTCTATCATCAAACACATTCAACAAACCTTCAAAAAACTCGCTCCATCTCCTTCTCACATCACCAATACTTGTTATCACCTCCCCATTAGCGCCCTTCACTGAAGTTCCCATTTGCTCCCTTGTCTTACGCACTTTACTTACTTCCTTCCAAAACATCTTTTTATTCTGCCTAAAATTTAATGATACTCTCTCACCCCAACTCTCATTTGCTCTCTTTTTCACCTCTTCTACCTGTCTCTTGACTTCCTGCCTCTTTCTTTTATACATCTCCCGCTCATTTGCATTATTTCCTTGCAAAAATCGACCAAATGGTTCTCTTCTCTTTCACTCATACTCTTACTTCTTCATCCCACCACTCACTACCCTTTTCAATCTGCCCACCTCCCACGCTTCTCATGCCACAAGCATCTTTTGCGCAAGCCATCACTGATTCCCTAAATACATTCCATTCCTCCCCCACTCCCCTCACGTCCTTTGTTCTCACCTTTTTCCATTCTGTACTCAGTCTCTCCCGGTACTTCCTCACACAAGTTTCCTTCCCAAGCTCACTTACTCTCACCACTCTTTTCACCCCAACATTTTCTTTTCTTTTCTGAAAACCTCTACGAATCTTCACCTTCGCCTCCACAAGATAATGATCAGACATCCCTCCAATTGCACCTCTCAGCACATAAACATCCAAACGTCTCTCTTTCGCGCGCCTATCAATACGTACACTTATGTATATCTTTCTTTTTAAACCAGGTATTCCCAATCACCAGTCCTTTTTCAGCACATAAATCTACAAGCTCTTCACCATTTCCACTTACAACACTGAACACTCCATGTACACCAATTATTCCCTCAATTGCCACATTACTCACCTTTGCATTCAAATCACCCATCACTATAACCCGGTCTCGTGCATCAAAACACTCACTCAGCTGCTCCCAGAACACTTGCCTCTCATGATATTTCTACTCATGCCCAGGTGCATATGCACCAATAATCACCCATCTATCTCCATCTACTTTCAGTTTTACTCATATCAATCTAGAGTTCACTTTCTTACACTCTATCACATACTCCCACCACTCATGTTTTAGGAGTAGTGCTACTCCTTCCCTTGCTCTGGTCCTCTCACTAACCCCTGACTTAATCCCTAGACATTTCCAAACAACTCTTTCCCTTTACCCGTGAGCTTCGTTTCACTCAGCGCCAAAACATCCAGGTTCCTTTCCTCAAACATACTACTTATATCTCCTCATTTCTCATCTCGGTTATATCCACACACATTTAGACACCCCATATATATATATATATATATATATATATATATATATATATATATATATATATATATATATATATATATATATATATATATATATATTTATATATATATATATATATATATATATATATATATATATATATATATATATATATATATATATATATATATATATATATATATATATATATATATGCAGAGTAACCAAGGTAATGCTATTGTTAAAATGACCAACTCACTATAGAGTTCAAGAATCCAAACACATTGTACCCTTCATCGGATTTTGCTACTCGTACTTTCAGTAAATCTGTGTTGATTGCTAATATTACTAACTTTAACCAACCCCCAGGTAACTTTACAGCACCTCCTATCATCAACTAAATCATTATGATGAACTATCAAGACAGAATAGCATAAGGAAAGTGTTTGAGAACACATCTCGCTATTCTGGTCAACCACCCCTCGCGCCACCCTCCACAACCAAATCCTATTGACTGCACTCTGCCCCTCCCCCTCCCCCTCCCCCTCCCTGTAACGGTGTTATCTTAGCATCTGCCCAGACAAGACGATAAGAGGGTCTACAGGTTTTCGCGTCTGTGTGTTGGGAGATGATATTTTGTGGATTGTTTACACCTGATGAGGCTGGATTTCTTCCGTCAGACTTGTTGTATATTGTAAAGTTTTAGTAAACCATTTGAATTCTTAATGAAGTGCGATTTTCCTTACCGAGCCCGTTCTTGTCTGTTCCTGGCGCTACCTCGCTGAAGCGGGGGATAGCGATGCTATTTCCTGTGTGGCGGGGTAGCGACGGGAATGGATGAAGGCAGGCAAGTATGAATATGTATATGTGTATATACGTATATGTTTGTGTGTGTGTATGTATATGTATGTATGTGCGTGTATGGGATTATATATATATATATATATATATATATATATATATATATATATATATATATATATATATATATATATATGTATATTTTTTTTTTTTTTTTTTTTTTCATACTATTCGCCATTTCCCGCGATAGTGAGGTAGCGTTAAGAACAGAGGACTGGGCCTTTGAGGGAATACTCTCACCTGGCCCCCTTCTCTGTTCCTTCTTATATATATATATATATATATATATATATATATATATATATATATATATATATATATATATATATATATATATATATATATATATATATGTATATATATATATGAATATATATATGTGTGTGTGTATGTGTATGAGTGGATAGGCGATACTTTGTCTGTTTCCTGGTGCTATATCGCTGACGCAAAGACAGCGATTAAGTATGATACAAGAAAAAATAAGTATATGGAGAAAAACTAGAGGAAGTAAAGTGTTTTAGATATCTGGGAGTGGATCTGGCAGCGGATGGAACCATGGAAGCGGAAGTGAATCATAGGGTGGGGGAGGCGGCGAAAATCCTGGGAGCCTTGAAGAATGTGTGGAAGTCGAGAACATTATCTCCGAAAGCAAAAATGGGTATGTTTGAAGGAATAGTGGTTCCAACAATGTTGTATGGTTGCGAGGCGTGGACTATGGATAGAGTTGTGCGCAGGAGGGTGGATGTGCTGGAAATGAGATGTTTGAGGACAATATGTGGTGTGAGGTGGTTTCATCGAGTAAGTAATGTAAGGGTAAGAGAGATGTGTGGAAATAAAAAGAGCGTGGTTGAGAGAGCAGAAGAGGGTGTTTTGAAATGGTTTGGGCACATGGAGAGAATGAGTGAGGAAAGATTGACCAAGAGGATATATGTGTCGGAGGTGGAGGGAACGAGGAGAGGTGGGAGACCAAATTTGAGGTGGAAAGATGGAGTGAAAAAGATTTTGAGTGATCGGGGCCTGAACATGCAGGAGGGTGAAAGGCGGGCAAGGAATAGAGTGAATTGTATCGATGTGGTATACCGAGGTCCACGTGCTGTCAATGGATTGAATCAGGGCATGTGAAGCGTCTGGGCTAAACCATGGAAAGTTCTGTGGGGCCTGGATGTAGAAAGAGAGCTGTGGTTTAGGGCATTATCGCATGACAGCTAGAGACAGAGTGTGAACGAATGGGGCCTTTCTTGTCTTTTCCTAGCGCTACTTCGCACACATGAGGGGGGAGGGGGTTGTTATTCCATGTGTGGCGAGATGGCAATGGGAATGAATAAAGGCAGACAGTGTGAATTGTGTGCATGTGTATATATGTATATGTCTGTGTGTGTATATATACGTGTACATTGAGATGTATAGGTATGTATATTTGCGTGTGTGGACGTGTATGTATATGCATGTGTATGTGGGTGGGTTGGGCCATTTCTTTCGTATGTTTCCTTGCGCTACCTCGCAAACGCGGGAGACAGCGACAAAGCAAAATAAAAATATATATATATATATATATGTATATATATATATATATATATATATATATATATATATATATATATATATATATATATATATATATATATTTATATATATATATATATATATATATATCCTTTCTGTCGTCATGGAACTCCCGAACCACTCAGTAAGCCGTCCATGTTCATCGGACTGGACCATAGTCCACTAAGTATACTGATATTCTTTAAGTATATATCGATATGGAAGAATTTGATGTTACTGTACTCCACCAGTTCGATGTTACAACGGGAGTATGTATGACTGGGATTACAGTATCTATAAAGAGTCCTAACACCAAAGTACTCTACATTACCATGCTATTGTGAGTGACGCAGGCTTAGGCTGTAGGAACCTTTAGAAATGTCCTGGGTAACACCAGGACTTTGCTTAGCTGTTGATGGTTAGTACTGTAGTGGCTTGGCTAGGATGGGGCAGGCCTAGTGCTCTTGCAAAGTGCCGAGCATGTTAAGGTGGTACTGTGTTGGGAGGATCTTTGCCTTAATGATTGAGTATATATGGATGCTAAGATTGATCAAAAAGGGTGCAAGACCAGGCAGATAAAGTGGAGTGTATAAGTTGTTTGCAGGGATATTATGCGAATTATTATTTTGTACAAATCTGGCGCTAGTTAGTGTTCTGAGGTCGCTCAGTTTTCGGTTGCCTCTGTGCTGATGATACAATATCCGCAAAAGTATTCCGTCAACCCGATATATCTTCAAAGAAGATACACAGGAAAGGTTTAACACAGGTGTAGGTAATGACACTCTGAGGGAGAAATCATCGCATATCCGATCACTAGATTAGTGTTTCTAATAATGTGAGCACCAGGAACCAGCCTCAGTGTGCCTCGGGCTATTTTGAGGGAAGAATGATCTTTCTACACTCCGACTATCTGCCACTTCATTTTAAGAATTTTGCTTCTAGGCTCTGTCTTTCTTCCACCTGTGCTTCATACTAGTTTGCTTTCACCTTCCCAAGGAGGAGAAAGCCAGAATTTTCGGCTGGAAGAAAGAAAAAATGGGTACACGTGAAGTTTTTGAGTGCACTGGGCGCTCAAAACGCCCAATGAGACGGCTGCTTGCCAGCGCTCGTGGCCTCCTTGAAAACGCTATAACACCATCAAAACCTATACCTGGTAGCCCAAGGAAGACTGCTAAATCTACAGATTACCTCCTCAGGCGAGATGTGTTGGAGGAACCCCAAATTTCAACTGCCAACCTCAAGTAAGCCCAAGCTTGCTTCCTGCAACACCTCTACAGTGCCTCGCCTCATTCACATCAAGACTTCATGGGCTCAAAACATGCACCAGAAATACTTCAGGAAATTTGCCAATTCCATGCCCAGATATCTGCCTATGTTAGTGAAGGCCAAAAGAGACTTGACAAAGTACTAGAATGTGATTTCTCTTTATTTTTTGTACTTTTAGGAGGGTGAAACTTTTTTTAATGGTGGACAAATTTTTTGTGGGCACACACACATATACACACACAAATTTGAATATATATATATATATATATATATATATATATATATATATATATATATATATATATATATATATATATATATATATATATATATATATATATATATATATATATATATATATATATATATATATGTATAAAATATATACATATGTATATATATTTTTTTTTTTTTTTTTTTTTTTTTTTTATACTTTGTCGCTGTCTCCCGCGTTTGCGAGGTAGCGCAAGGAAACAGACGAAAGAAATGGCCCAACCCCCCCCATACACATGTACATACACACGTCCACACACACAAATATACATACCTACACAGCTTTCCATGGTTTACCCCGGACGCTTCACATGCCTTGATTCAATCCACTGACAGCACGTCAACCCCTGTATACCACATCGCTCCAATTCACTCTATTCCTTGCCCTCCTTTCACCCTCCTGCATGTTCAGGCCCCGATCACACAAAATCTTTTTCACTCCATCTTTCCACCTCCAATTTGGTCTCCCTCTTCTCCTCGTTCCCTCCACCTCCGACACATATATCCTCTTGGTCAATCTTTCCTCACTCATTCTTTCCATGTGCCCAAACCATTTTAAAACACCCTCTTCTGCTCTCTCAACCACGCTCTTTTTATTTCCACACATCTCTCTTACCCTTACGTTACTTACTCGATCAAACCACCTCACACCACACATTGTCCTCAAACATCTCATTTCCAGCACATCCATCCTCCTGCGCACAACTCTATCCATAGCCCACGCCTCGCAACCATACAACATTGTTGGAACTACTATTCCTTCAAACATACCCATTTTTGCTTTCCGGGATAATGTTCTCGACTTCCACACATTTTTCAAGGCTCCCAAAATTTTCGCCCCCTCCCCCACCCTATGATCCACTTCCGCTTCCATGGTTCCATCCGCTGACAGATCCACTCCCAGATATCTAAAACACTTCACTTCCTCCAGTTTTTCACCATTTAAACTCACCTCCCAATTGACTTGACCCTCAACCCTACTGTACCTAATAACCTTGCTCTTATTCACATTTACTCTTAACTTTCTTCTTCCACACACTTTACCAAACTCCGTCACCAGCTTCTGCAGTTTCTCACATGAATCCGCCACCAGCGCTGTATCATCAGCGAACAACAACTGACTCACTTCCCAAGCTCTCTCATCCCCAACAGACTTCATACTTGCCCCTCTTTCCAAGACTCTTGCATTTACCTCCCTAACAACCCCATCCATAAACAAATTAAACAACCATGGAGACATCACACACCCCTGCCGCAAACCTACATTCACTGAGAACCAATCACTTTCCTCTCTTCCTACACGTACACATGCCTTACATCCTCGATAAAAACTTTTCACTGCTTCTAACAACTTGCCTCCCACACCATATATTCTTAATACCTTCCACAGAGCATCTCTATCAACTCTATCATATGCCTTCTCCAGATCCATAAATGCTACATACAAATCCATTTGCTTTTCTAAGTATTTCTCACATACATTCTTCAAAGCAAACACCTGATCCACACATCCTCTACCACTTCTGAAACCACACTGCTCTTCCCCAATCTGATGCTCTGTACATGCCTTCACCCTCTCAATCAATACCCTCCCATATAATTTACCAGGAATACTCAACAAACTTATACCTCTGTAATTTGAGCACTCACTCTTATCCCCTTTGCCTTTGTACAATGGCACTATGCACGCATTCCGCCAATCCTCAGGCACCTCACCATGAGTCATACATACATTAAATAACCTTACCAACCAGTCAACAATACAGTCACCCCCTTTTTTGATAAATTCCACTGCAATACCATCCAAACCTGCAGCCTTGCCGGCTTTCATCTTCCGCAAAGCTTTTACTACCTCTTCTCTGTTTACCAAATCATTTTCCCTAACCCTCTCACTTTGCACACCACCTCGACCAAAACACCCTATATCTGCCACTCTATCATCAAACACATTTAATAAACCTTCAAAATACTCACTCCATCTTCTCACATCACCACTACTTGTTATCACCTCCCCATTTGCGCCCTTCACTGAAGTTCCCATTTGCTCCCTTGTCTTACGCACTTTATTTACCTCCTTCCAGAACATCCTTTTATTCTCCCTAAAATTTAATGATACTCTCTCACCCCAACTCTCATTTGCTCTCTTTTTCACCACTTGCACCTTTCTCTTGACCTCCTGTCTCTTTCTTTTATACACCTCCCACTCAATTGCATTTTTTCCCTGCAAAAATCGTCCAAATGCCTCTCTCTTCTCTTTCACTAATAATCTTACTTCTCCATCCCACCACTCACTACCCTTTCTAATCAACCCACCTCCCACTCTTTTCATGCCACAAGCATCTTTTGCGCAATGCATCACTGATTCCCTAAATACATCCCATTCCTCCCCCACTCCCCTTACTTCCATTGTTCTCACCTTTTTCCATTCTGTACTCAGTCTCTCCTGGTACTTCCTCACACAAGTCTCCTTCCCAAGCTCACTTACTCTCACCACCCTCTTCACCCCAACATTCACTCTTCTTTTCTGAAAACCCATACAAATCTTCACCTTAGCCTCCACAAGATAATGATCAGACATCCCTCCAGTTACACCTCTCAGCACAGTAACATCCAAAAGTCTTGCACCTTTCTAATCCGGTGACTTTGTGGTCTGGCACGTTTTAAATCCGGCACATTTTAAATCTACCGCCATTAGTTTGTGGATCTGCCACCAGGGCGGCACTGTTAGCAGCGATAAAGCGCCAAATTCTGTTTAGACTGCAGCCGGGCTAATTAACTGTCGTGGTGATTTCTTATATTCAGTTTTTACTGAAAATGAGAGCTAGAAAAGTTTAAAGTTTCGGACATCTTTGAAAGGTGCCAGGAGTACAGAATTAGACAGTGCACTTTCACAGTGGTTTAAGCTCCCACGGAAGGAGTGTATAAGCATTTCTGGGGAGATGTTTATCGAGCAGGCCAAAGTTTTTCATAGAAACTGAAGGAAGACTGTGACTGTGAATATTTGCATGGATGGTTACACAAGTTTAGGGGAAGACATGGAATTTCAATACATGGTGTGTGCGGTGAAAAGCGTAGTACTGACACTGAAGCTTGCAGTGTAAGGTTGTATTAAAAGAATCGATAAAAACTTCAATTCTCTATTGAACAATCCTAAGGAATTCATCAGATATATAAGACAAATGAAGACAGTAAGAGAAGGAATTAGACCATTACGAAACGAACTTGACACACCAACTACTGACGACAAGGAAATGGCTACTATACTAAATTATTCCTTTAACGCCGTATTCACAATTGAAGAAACTTCTCGAATATCGTAACCAAAGAAAATGTTTCAAGGATCTGATGAAGAAGAGTTGAAGGTTAGAGAAATAAAGAGCTCTGAAGTACTTTTATACCTGGACCAATGAGATCCTAACAAATGCAACGGCCCAGATAACTTAGCTCCAAGAATTTAAAAGGTCGGGAGACAACTGATATACCCCATAACAAAAGTATTCAACAAATCTCTGTTGGATGGTCAGTTGCCAGTTGACTGGAAACTAGCTAATGTTATTCCTATATATAAACAAGGAGACAAAAAGTGTGCTTTAAACTACCGCCTAATTAGCCTTACGTCAGTGTTAGGTAAAACGATGGAAGAAATATGAGATAAAATTGTCACGTTTCTAGAACACAAAATTATATAGGAAATCCAACACAGTTTCCGCAACAGAAGATCCTACCTGACGAATTTGATGGAATCTTTTAATGCCATCTCACAGAATTTGGATGAAAAATTACCGTCTGATGTCGTATATTTAGAAAGCATCGTGCAGTATTTAACCACAAAGCCTCAGATTGGCTAGACGTAACTAGTGGTTTGCCACAAGGGCAGGTCCTAGCAGCATTTCTTTTCATGATATACATTAATACCCGAGGACTCGGCCGCATATCTAAGACTTGCAAGTTTGCTGACGGTACAAAACTAGGAGGTAGAGCTGTAAACAGGCAGGACTGCGAAAGTGGTCAGACAGATGGTAAATGAGGTTAAATGTAGACAAGTGTAAAGTTATGCACTTTGGAGACAAGAATACACGTTACAAATACAATCTATTTGGAAATTCTTTAACTAAAGTAAATGAAGAAAAAGGACCTTGAAGTTGTCATTAACAACAATCTGAAATACGCTAAATAGTGTCAAGCTCTAAGTAAAAATGGGAACCAATTGTTAAGTTTCTTAGACAGGAATATAGATTACAATACACCAAAAACCATTCTCACATTTTATAATTCTCTAGTAAGACCACACCTTGAATATGCAGTTGAGTTTTGGTCTCCAAACTATGAAAAAGAAGTGGAAAAATTGGAGCAAGTGCAAAAACGCGCAAGAAATTGATCCCATCCCTTAGAAATCTGGCATACAACGAGAAGCTAAAACGATTGGATCTCTTCTCCCTTTCATTAAAAAACGTAGACTTCGCGTCGACTTAATCCAAATGTTCAAAATTCTGAACAAGCTCGATAAAGTAAATCACGAGCGTCTTTCCGAAGTACCAGAAAATACGGTTACCAGGACAAATGGAATAAAACTCAAAGCTAAAAGATGTAGTGCAGACGTGAGAAAATGTTTCTTTTCCTACAGGTGTGTTGAACACCAGAATAAGTTACACGTAGTGAATGCTAAGATTACAAATACCCTCAGAACTTGTGTAGACAAATATTCATAAGTTCAGGTATACTATGAGAAAAACGTCAGAAATAAACTTCATAAGCGATAGCGTAACAGGGACACTAGAAGGATAAAGTGTAGCAGCGGGGAGTCGCTCATAGCTTAAAAGATCTGCAGAGCGGAAATACATTTTCTTGTCAATTTAATCTTTTTTTTTTTTTTTTTACCAGAGAATCCAGTCGTGGGTCAGTCAGGCCTCCTGTTCTCTGTCTTTCTCACGTAAACTCATGTAAACAACCAATAGCAATACGTACAGGGCGAGAGAGAGAGAGAGAGTGTACGAGCCGGCTCCTTGGCTGGGACTGACGCAGCGCAGTCTGGCTACCTTGACGATAACAAGAGAACATCAACAAGAGTCGACCAAAGCCAACTACCAACCTATTGTCCGCCGATACATTAACGACTCGTCACACAGCTACGACAAAGTTTGTGAGTGAATATGCAGTTAGTGGCAGCGGAAAACTTCGTCCCAGAGCAAGTGTATAATGCGAACGAATCTGCCTTGCATTGGCGTCGTATGCCACGAAAATCCCTTCCCAAGATATCAAGGAGTCTCCATCTGGGGATACTTGTCATACTAATATTATAAATGATAGATAGAGACTGAGTGTGAACGAATGTGGCCTTTATTGTCTTTTCCTAGCGCTACCTCGCGCGTGTGCGGGGGAAGGGGGATTGTCATTTCATGTGTGGCGGGGTGGCGACGGGATGGAATAAAGGCAGCAAGTATGAATTATGTACATGTGTATATATGTATATGTCTGTGTATGTATATATATATGTATATATTGAAATATATAGGTATGCATATGTTCGTGTCTGGACGTGTATTTATATACATGTGTATGTGGGTGGGTTGGGCCATTCTTTCGTCTGTGTCCTTGCGCTACCTCGCTAACGCGGAAGACAGCGACAAAGTATAATCAATGAATAATATATATATATATATATATATATATATATATATATTTTTTTTTTTTATACTTTGTCGCTGTCTCCCGCGTTTGCGAGGTAGCGCAAGGAAACAGACGAAAGAAATGGCCCAACCCCCCCATACACATGTATATACATACGTCCACACACGCAAATATACATACCTACACAGCTTTCCATGGTTTACCCCAGACGCTTCACATGCCTTGATTCAATCCACTGACAGCACGTCAACCCCGGTATACCACATCGCTCCAATTCACTCTATTCCTTGCCCTCCTTTCACCCTCCTGCATGTTCAGACCCCGATCACACAAAATCTTTTTCACTCCATCTTTCCACCTCCAATTTGGTCTCCCTCTTCTCCTTGCTCCCTCCACCTCCGACACATATATCCTCTTGGTCAATCTTTCCTCACTCATTCTCTCCATGTGCCCAAACCACTTCAAAACACCCTCTTCTGCTCTCTCAACCACGCTCTTTTTATTTCCACACATCTCTCTTACCCTTACGTTACTCACTCGATCAAACCACCTCACACCACACATTTTCCTCAAACATCTCATTTCCAGCACATCCATCCTCCTGCGCACAACTCTATCCATAGCCCACGCCTCGTAACCATACAACATTGTTGGAACCACTATTCCTTCAAACATACCCATTTTTGCTTTCCGAGATAATGTTCTCGACTTCCACACATTCTTCAAGGCCCCCAGAATTTTCGCCCCCTCCCCCACCCTATGATCCACTTCCGCTTCCATGGTTCCATCCGCTGCCAGATCCACTCCCAGATATCTAAAACACTTCACTTCCTCCAGTTTTTCTCCATTCAAACTCACCTCCCAGTTGACTTGACCCTCAACCCTACTGTACCTAATAACCTTGCTCTTATTCACATTTACTCTTAACTTTCTTCTTCCACACACTTTACCAAACTCAGTCACCAGCTTCTGCAGTTTCTCACATGAATCAGCCACCAGCGCTGTATCATCAGCGAACAACAACTGACTCACTTCCCAAGCTCTCTCATCCCCAACAGACTTCATACTTGCCCCTCTTTCCAAAACTCTTGCATTTACCTCCCTAACAACCCCATCCATAAACAAATTAAACAACCATGGAGACATCACACACCCCTGCCGCAAACCTACATTCACTGAGAACCAATCACTTTCCTCTCTTCCTACACGTACACATGCCTTACATCCTCGATAAAAACTTTTCACTGCCTCTAACAACTTTCCTCCCACACCATATATTCTTAATACCTTCCACAGAGCATATATATATATATATATATATGCCTTCTCCAGATCCATAAATGCTACATACAAATCCATTTGCTTTTCTAAGTATTTCTCACATACATTCTTCAAAGCAAACACCTGATCCACACATCCTCTACCACTTCTGAAACCACACTGCTCTTCCCCAATCTGATGCTCTGTACATGCCTTCACCCTCTCAATCAATACCCTCCCATATAATTTACCAGGAATACTCAAGACACTTATACCTCTGTAATTTGAGCACTCACTCTTATCCCCTTTGCCTTTGTACAATGGCACTATGCACGCATTCCGCCAATCCTCAGGCACCTCACCATGAGTCATACATACATTAAATAACCTTACCAACCAGTCAACAATACAGTCACCCCCTTTTTTAATAAAATCCACTGCAATGCCATCCAAACCTGCTGCCTTGCCGGCTTTCATCTTCCGCAAAGCTTTCACTACCTCTTCTCTGTTTACCAAATCATTTTCCCTAACCCTCTCACTTTGCACACCACCTCGACCAAAACACCCTATATCTGCCACTCTATCATCAAACACATTCAGCAAACCTTCAAAATACTCACTCCATCTCCTTCTCACATCACCACTACTTGTTATCACCTCCCCATTTGCGCCCTTCACTAAAGTTCCCATTTGCTCCCTTGTCTTACGCACTTTATTTACCTCCTTCCAGAACATCTTTTTATTCTCCCTAAAATTTAATGATACTCTCTCACCCCAATTCTCATATATATATATATATATATATATATATATATATATATATATATATATATATATATATATATATATATATATATATATATATATATATATATATATATATGTATATATATATACTTTTTTCCATACATATTCGCAATTTCTCGCGTTAACGAGGTAGCGGTAAAAACAGAGGACTGAGCCTTTTCTGTTCTTTCTTTTGGAAAATTAAAAACGGGAGGAGAAGATTTCCAGCCCCCGTTTCCTTCCCTTTATTCGCCTTCTACGAAACGCAGGGAATACATGGGAAGTATTCTTTCTCCCCTATCCCCAGGGATATATATATACATAAATAATACTTTTTCCCATAGCACACGATACACATAAGTTGTGAAGAGATATTGTTGTCAGTATATACATAACTTTAAGCATAATAAACCACATTCTTTCCCGCTGATTTTCCTGCTTCACGCTAGTAATTCCTCCAAGCCTTCTCTGGGAGGATTTATTCTTCAGTAGCCTTTGGTTTTGTGAGTGTCTGTCTGTCTGTCTGTCTGTGCTTGCGTGTCTCTCTCTCTCTCTCTCTCTCTCTCTCTCTCTCTCTCTCTCTCTCTCTCTCTCTCTCTCTCTCTCTCTCTCTCTCTCTCTCTCTCTCTCTCTCTCTCTCTCTCTCTCTCTCTCTCAGCCTGTCTGTCTGTGTTGGAATAAACTTGTATTTTGATGCACTCACAGAATGACATGGACCGACTGTAAACTCGTGCATCAGATGTTAGAATTGCTTGAATTCAAGATCAAATGGTAGAGCTAGAAATCATCGTCCAAGTGACTGAAGTAGATACGAGATAAAGAGAGAGAGAGAAAAAGAAACAACTGTCCTATCCAACAGTTGATCACTATTCTGCTGTCATAACCAACAGCTGATCAATACACTGCTGTCAGATCCAACAGCTGATCAATACACTGCTGTCAGATCCAACAGCTGATCAATACGCTGCTGTCAGATTCACAGCTGATCAACATTCCGATGTCAGAAGGTCATGAAACGGTTTCACGACGTCCTGAAGAATAGAATGTGGCCAGTAACACAATGGAATGAGTCTCTTGCTGCCAAACTAGATGTCTGACATATCAAAAAATTTGACTTTGCCCCAAAACCTTTTTCTTCATATACTCAAAATTCAGTTGTCCTAAAGGAACCCCCGAAAATCTCGGGTAACTGCGATGTTCCTGTACAAAGGATTAATCCTGAAGCATCAAGGATGTTCCTAGAACAGACTGGAAAAGAATTCCTCTCCTGGCTCTTACAATGGTTGTCTCGTGGTGTTAGGGACGGTGCAAAGAGTGGATAGAATTTTTCCCTCCGACGCGACATCTGGCAAGGGGGATGATCTCTTGAAGGAAGATGGAACAAGAAAAGGATTTTATTTTTCCCACCTCAAAAAAAAATATATATGTATATATTGTTGGAGTTGAATTGTGGGAGGATGAAATTACGAGTTGTCAAGAAGTTTTCACGTGTCCACCAGCCACTAGTTACAACAAGCACGGTGCCATGTTCTCATCAACTGCTGGTGGACACGCACACTCACACACACACACACAAACACACGCACACACACACACACACACACACACACACACACATACACACACACACACACACACACACTTACACAAGCGAGCGTGCGTGCACGCAAGCGTCTTTATAAGCTAAAAATGCAATACAGAGAGCCATCGCTCCTCGGTGATGTACGCAGGAGGCACATGCCTTGTGCTTGCAGTTACTGCTGTACAAACTCTTGACTTCATATGTTGTGAAGTGTTGTTGAAAGTAGAATATATATCCCGCTTCTCACTGGGGTTACACGCGCCATGTATCTGCTTAAACAAGTATGTACACTCATGTCACTGTTGAATGCAGCAAGGAAGTTCGTGCTTGTGGGAGCAACGCAACACGGACCAGAAGAGGAAATTTTACAAATGTGACAGATGCGTTTTTTGGACTCGCAAACAGTCTATAAGTATCTGATGAATATCTAATTAGTACTGCTATACATAAGTGGTCTTAAGATCTCCCAGTGAGTGGCTGCAGTACGAAATAACACATGATCTAGCTCAATTACAATGTCCTAATATATGTGACGGTTATTCGGGTCAATATCAATTTTTTTTTGCGCGGATTAATTGAATTACTGGCTTCATTAGGTTAGGTAGCCCCTGTCAAAACAATAATGAATGATAAGTAGCTATAATATTTTTATGATAGCTGAAATGGCACGGGCGACTAAAAACCCTAATGAAAGCCATCTCATTAACGATGTATATATATAATATATATATATATATATATATATATATATATATATATATATATATATATATATATATATATATATATATATATATATATATATCATAAAAAGCTCCATCAGCCAGGATCGAACCTGGGACCCCTTGTGCAAGAGGCAGGCATGCTAACCGCTAGGCTAAGGGACTGTATAATAGGAAACAACTATTCGAAATACTAAGTACTCGAATACCCTTCGTCTCACTATAGTGAGCTACGGGGTCTATCGGTTGTTTCCGAACAGAACACATAGCCAGCTGATAGCGTTTTACCGAACCAGATTTCTTCTTTCACACACTTTACCAAACTCAGTCACCAGCTTCTGCAGTTTCTCACCCGAATCAGCTACCAGCGCTGTATCACCAACGAACAACAACTGACTCACTTCCCAAGCTCTCTCATCTACAACAGACTGCATACTTGCCCCTCTTTCCAAAACTCTTGCATTCACCTCCCTAACAACCCCATCCATAAACAAATTAAACAACCATGGAGGCATCACGCACCCCTACCGTAAAAAGACATTCACTGAGAACCAATCACTTTCCTCTCTTCCTACACGTACACATGCCTTACATACTCGATAAAAACTTTTCATTGCTTCTGATAACTTGTTTCCCACACCATGTATTCTTAATACTTTCCACAGAGCATCTCTATCAACTCTATCATATGCCTTCTCCAGATCCGTAAATGCTACATACAAATTCATTTCCTTTTCTAAGTATTTCTCACATACAATCTTCAAAGCAAACACCTGATCCACACATATTGTACCACTTGTAAAACCACACTGCTCTTCCCCAATCTGATACTCTGTAAATGCCTTCAGTCTCTCAATCAATACCTCCCCATACAATTTCCCAGGAATAATCAACAAACTTATACCTCTGTAATTTGAGCACTCACTCTTATCCCCTTTGCCTTTGTACAATGGCACTATGCAAGCATTCCGCCAATCCTCAGTCACCTCACCATGTGTCATACATAAATTAGATAACCTTACCAACCAGTCAACTACACAGTCACCCCTATTATCAATAAATTCCACGGCAATACCAGCAAACCCGTTGCCTTGCCGGCTTTCTTCTTCCGCAAAGCTTTTACTACCTTTGCTCTGTATACCAAATCATTCTCCCTAACCCTCATACTTTCCACACCACCTCGACCAAACACCCTATATCTGCCACTCTATCATCTAAAACATTCAACACACCTTCAAAATACTCCCTCCATCTCCTCACATCACCACCACTTGTTATTTCCTCCCCACTAGCTAACTTCACCGATTTTCCCATTTGTTCTCTTGTCTTACGCACTATGTTTACCTCCCTCCAAAAAATCTTTTTATTTTTCATAAAATTTAATGATACTCTCTCACCTCAACTCTCATTTGCCCTCTTTTTCACCTCTTGCATCCTTCTTTAATACATCTCCCAGTCATTTGCACCATTTCCCTGCAAAACTCGTCCAAATGCTTCTCTTTCCTCTTTAAGTAATGATCATACTTCTTTATCCCACCACTCACTACCCTTTCTAATCTACCCACCTCCCACGCTTCTCTTGCCACAAGCATCTTTTGTGCAAGCCATCACTGCTTCCCTAAACACGTCCCATTCCTCCCCCACTCCAATTACGTCCTTTGCTGTCACTTATTTCCATTCTGCACTAAGTTTCTCCTGGTACTTCCTCACACAAGTCTCCCTCCTAAGCTCACTTACTCTCATCACTCTCTGCATCCCAACATTCTCTCTTCGTTTCTGAAAACGTCTAGAAATCCTCACCTTAACCTCCACAAGATGATGATCATACATCCCTCCAGTTGCCCCTCTCAGCAAATTAACATCCAAAAGTCTCTCTTTCGCGCGCCTCTCAATTAATACGTCATCCAATAATGCTCTCTGGCCATCTCTCTCTCTTATATACATATGCTTATGTATATCTCTCTTTTTAAACCAGGTATTGCCAATCACCAGTCCTTTTTCAGCACACAAATCTACAAGCTCTTCACCATTTCCATTTACAACAGTGAACACCTCATGTACACCAATTACTCCCTCAACTGCCTCATTACTCACCTTTGCAATCAAATCACCCATCACTATAACCCGGTCTCGTGCTTCAAAACTACTAACACACTCACTCATCTCCTCCCCAAAGCACTTGCCTCTCATGATCTTTCTTCTCATGCCCAGGTGCATAGGCACCAATAATATGTGGAAGTAGGGAACGTTATCTTGGAAAGCAAAAATGGGTATGTTTGAAGGAATAATGGTTCCAACAATGTTATATGATTGCAAGGCGTGGGCTATAGATAGATTTATGCGGAGGAGGGTGGATGTGCTGGAAATGAGATGTTTGAGGACAATATGTAGTGTGAGGTGGTATGATCGAGTAAGTAATGAAAGGGTAAGAGAGATGTGCGGTGGTAAAAAGAGTGTGGTTGAGAGAGCAGAAGAGAGTGTTTTGAAATGGTTTGGTCACATGGAGAGAATGAATGAGGATATATTGACAAAGAGGATATATGTGTCAGAGGTGGAGGAAACGAGAAGAAGTGCGAGACCAAATTGGAGGTGGAAAGATGGAGAGAAAAAGATTTTAAGTGATCGGGGCCTAAACATGCAGGAAGGTGAAAGGCGTGCAAGGAATAGAGTGAATTGGAACGATGGGGTATACCACGGTCGACGTGGTGTCAATGGATTGAACCAGGGCATGTGAAGCGTCTGGGGTAAACCATGGAAAGTTTTGTGGGGCCTGGATGTGGAAAGGGAGCTGTGGTTTCGGTGCATTATACATGACAGCTAGAGACTGAGTGTGAACGAATGTGGCTTTTGTTGTCTTTTCCTAATGCAACCTGGCGCACATGCGGGTGGAGGGGGTTGTCATTTCATGTGTGGTGGGGTGGCGACCGGAATAAATAAGACCAGAGAGTATAAATTATATACTTGTGTATATATGTATATGTCTGAGTGTATATATATGTATAGGTGGAAATGTATAGGTACGTATACGTGCGTGTGTGGACGTGTATGTATATACATGTGTGTGTGGGTGGGTTGGGCCATTCTTTCGTCTGTTTCCTTGCGTTATCTCGCTAACAAGGAAGACAGCGACAAAGTATAATAGAAATACATACATATATATATATATATATATATATATATATATATATATATATATATATATATATATATATATATATATTCATTTATCTATTTATTATACTTTATCGCTGTCTCCCTCGTTAGCGAGGTAGCGCAGGGAAACAGACGAAAGAACGGCCCAACCCACCCACAAACACATATATATATACATACACGTCCAAACATGCTCATATACGTACCTATACATCTCAACGTATACATATATATACACACGCAGACATATACATACATACACATATACATATTTCATTCTGTCTGACCCTTATTCAATCCCGTCGCAACCCCGCCACACGTAAAATGACAACACCCTCCCCCAGATGTGCGCGAGGTTGAACTACGAAAAGACATCAAAAGCCGCATTCGTTCACACTCAGTTTCTAGCTGTCACGTATAATGCACCGAAACCACAGCTCCGTTTCCACATCCAGGCCCCACAGAACTTTCCATGGTTTACCCCAGACGTTTCACATGCCCTGGTTTAATCCACTGATAGTACGTCGACCCCAGTATACCACATCGTTCCAATTCACTGTTCAGGCCCCAATCACTCAAAAACTTTTTCACTCCATCTTTCCACCTCCAATTTTCTCTCCCACTTCTCCACGATCCCTCCACCTCTGACAATATATCCTCTTTGTTAACCTTTCCTCACTCATTCGCTCCATGTGACTAAACCATTTCAAAACACCCTCTTCTGCTCTCTCAACCGCACTCCTTTTATTACCACACATCTCTTTTACCCTTTCATTCCTTACTCGATCAAACCACCTCACGCCACATATTGCCCTCAAACATCTCATTTCGAACACATCCACCCTCGCCCTCTTCGGAACTCCTCTCTGTATAGCCCACGCATCGAAACAACCATATAACATTGTCTGAACCACTATTCCTTCAAACATGCCCATTTTTGCTTTCCAAGGTAACGATCTTGCCTTCACCACATTTTCAACGCTGCCAAAACTTTCTTCCCCTCCCCCACCCTATGATTCGCTTCCGTTTCCATGGTTCCATCCGCTGCCAAATCCACTCACAGATATCTAAATACTTCACTTCCTCCACTTTTCTCCATTCAGACTTACCTCACAGTTGACTTGACATTCAACCCTACTGTACCTAATAAACTTGCTCTTATTCACATTTACTCTCAGCTTTCTTCTTTCACACACTTTACTAAACTCAGTCACCAGCTTCTGCAGTTTCTCACCTGAATCAGCCACCAGCGTGTATCATCAGCGAACAACAACTGACTCACTTCCCAAGCCCTCTCATCAACAACAGACTGCATACTTGCCCCTCTCTCCAAAACTCTTGCATTCACCTCCTTAACAACCCCATCTATAAATAACTTAAACAACCATGGAGACATCACGCATCCCTGCCGCAAACCGACACCCACTGAGAACCAATCACTTTCCTCTCTTCCTACTCGTACACATGCCTTACATACTCGATAAAAACTTTTCACTGATTCTACCAACTTGCCTCCCACACCATATATTCCTAATACCTTCCACAGAATATCTCTATCAACTCTATCATATGCATTTTCCAGATCCAAAAATGCTACATACAAATCCATTTGCTTTTCTAAGTATTTCTCACACACATTCTTCAAAGCAAACACCTGATCCACACATCCTCTACCACTTCTAAATCCGCATTGCTCCTCCCCAATCTGATGATCTGTACATGCCTTCACCCTCTCAATCAACACCCTGCCATATAATTTCCCAGGAATACTCAACAAACATATACCTCTGTAATTTGAGGACTCACCTTTATCTACTTTGCCTTTGTACAATGGCACTATGCAAGATTCCGCCAATCCTCAGATACCTTACTATGAGTCATTCATACATTAAATAACCTTACCAACCAGTCAACAACACAGTCACCCCCTATTTTAATGATTTCCACTGCAATACAATCCAAACTCGCTGCCTTGCCGGCTTTAATCTTCCGCAAAGCTTTTACTACCCTTCTCTGTTTACCAATTCATTTCCCCTAACCCTCTCACTTTCCACACCACCTCGACCAAGATCCCTATCTCTGCCACTCTATCATCAAACATATTCAACAAACCTTCAAAATGCTCACTCTATCTCCTTCTCACATCACCACTACGCGTTATCACCTACCCATTTGCCCCCTTCACTGATGTTCCCATTTGTTCCCTTGTCTTACGCAATTCATTTACCTCCTTCCAAAACATCATTTTATTTTCCATAAAATTTAATGATACTCTCTCACGCCAACTCTCATTTGCCCGCTTTTTCACCTCTTGCACCTTTCTCTTGACCTCCTGCCTCTTTCTTTTATATATCTCCCAGTCAATGCCATTATTTCCCTGCAAAATCATCCAAATGCCTCTCTTTCACTAATAATCATACTTCTTCATCCCACCACTCACTACCCTTTCTAATCTCCCCATATCCCACGCTTCTCATGCCACAAGAATCTTTTGTGTAAGCCAACACTGCCTCCCTAAATACATCCCATTCTTCCCCAACTTCCCTTACGTCCTTTATTCTAACCATTTTTCTTTCTGTACTCCTGATAATTCCTCACACAAGTCTCCTTCTTAAGCTTACTTACTCTCAATACTCTCTTCACCCTAACATTCTCCCTTCTTTTGTGAAAACCTCTACAAATCTTCACCTTCGCCTCCGCATGATAATAATCAGACATCACTGCAGTTACATTAACGTCCATCCATATATATACATATATATATATGAAGGAACAGAGAAGGGGGCCAGGTGAGGATATTCCAAAAAAGGCCCAGTGCTCTGTTCTAAACGCTACCTCGCTAACGCGGGAAATGGCAAATAGTTTAAAAAAGAAAAGAAAAAAGAAATATATATATATATATATATATATATATATATATATATATATATATATATATATATATATATATATATATATATTTTCTTTTTTTTTCCAAAAGAAGGAACAGAGAAGGGGGCCAGGTGAGGATATTCCCTCAAAGGCCCAATCCTCTGTTCTTAACGCTACCTCGTTATCGCGGGAAATAGCGAATAGTATGAAAGAAGAAAGAAAATATATATATATATATATATATATATATATATATATATATATATATATATATATATATATATATATATATATATATATATATATATATATATATATATATATATATACATATATATATATATATATATATATATATATATATATATATATATATATATATATATATATATATATATATATATATATATATATATATATATATATATATATATATATATATATATATATATATATATATATATATATATATATATATATATATTTTCTTTTATATATATATATTTTCTTTTCTCACTCTCCATATATATATATATATTTTTTTTTTTTTTTTCACACAATTCGTCATTTCCCGCGTTACCAAGGTAGCGTTAAGAACAGAGGACTGGACCTTTGAGAGAATATCCTCACCCGGCCCCCTTCTCTGTTCTTTCTTTTGAAAATTAAAAAAAAAACTGAGAGGGGAGGATTTCCAGCCCCCCGCTCCCTTCCCTTTTAGTCGCCTTCTACGACACGCAGGGAATACGTGGGAATAATTCCTTCTCCCTTATCCCCAGGGAATAAATATATATATATATATATATATATATATATATATATATATATATATATATATATATATATATATATATATATATATATATATATATATATTCTTTTTTTTTCATACTATTCGCCATTTCCCGCGATAGCGAGGTAGCGTTAAGAACAGAGGACTGGGCCTTTGAGGGAATATCCTCACCTGGCCCCCTTCTCTGTTCCTTCTTTTGGAAAATTAAAAAAGAACGAGAGGGGAGGATTTCCAGCCCCCCGCTCCCTTCCCTTTTAGTCGCCTTCTACGACACGCAGGGAATACGTGGGAAGTATTCTTTCTCCCCTATCCCCAGGGATATATATATATATATATATATTTATATATATATATATATATATATATATATATATATATATATATATATATATATATATATATATATATATATATATATATATATATATATTATTATTATTATTATACTTTGTCGCTGTCTCCCGCGTTTGCGAGGTAGCGCAAGGAAACAGACGAAAGAAATGGCCCCACCCCCCCCCCCCCATACACATGTATATACATACGTCCACACACGAAAATATACATACCTACACAGCTTTCCATGGTTTACCCCAGACGCTTCACATGCCTTGCTTCAATCCACTGACAGCACGTCAACCCCGGTATACCACATCGCTCCAATTCACTCTATTCCTTGCCCGCCTTTCACCCTCCTGCATGTTCAGGCCCCGATCACACAAAATCTTTTTCACTCCATCTTTCCACCTCCAATTTGTTCTCCCTCTTCTCCTCGTTCCCTCCACCTCCGACACATATATCCTCTTGGTCAGTCTTTCCCCACTCATTCTCTCCATTTGCTCAAACCACTTCAAAACACCCTCTTCTGCTCTCTCAACCACGCTCTTTTTATTTCCACACATCTCTCTTACCCTTACGTTACTCACTCGATCAAACCACCTCACACCACACATTGTCCTCAAACATCTCATTTCCAGCACATCCATCCTCCTGCGCACAACTCTATCCATAGCCCACGCCTCACAACCATACAACATTGTTGGAACCACTATTCCTTCAAACATACCCATTTTTGCTTTCCGAGATAATGTTCTCGACTTCCACACATTCTTCAAGGCCCCCAGAATTTTCGCCCCCTCCCCCACCCTATGATCCACTTCCGCTTCCATGGTTCCATCCGCTGCCAGATCCACTCCCAGATATCTAAAACACTTCACTTCCTCCAGTTTTTCTCCATTCAAACTCACCTCCCAATTGACTTGACCCTCAACCCTACTGTACCTAATAACCTTGCTCTTATTCACATTTACTCTTAACTTTCTTCTTCCACACACTTTACCAAACTCAGTCACCAGCTTCTGCAGTTTCTCACATGAATCAGCCACCAGCGCTGTATCATCAGCGAACAACAATTGACTCACTTCGCAAGCTCTCTCATCTCCAACAGACTTCATACTTGCCCCTCTTTCCAAAACTCTTGCATTTACCTCCCTAACAACCCCATCCATAAACAAATTAAACAACCATGGAGACATATCACACCCCTGCCGCAAACCTACATTCACTGAGAACCAATCACTTTCCTCTCTTCCTACACGTACACATGCATTACATCCTCGATAAAAACTTTTCACTGCTTCTAACAACTTGCCTCCCGCACCATATATTCTTAATACCTTCCACAGAGCATCTCTATCAACTCTGTCATATGCATTCTCCAGATTCATAAATGCTACATACAAATCCATTTGCTTTTCTAAGTATTTCTCACATACATTCTTCAAAGCAAACACCTGATCCAAACATCCTCTACCACTTCTGAAACCACACTGCTCTTCCCCAATTTGATGCTCTGTACATGCCTTCACCCTCTCAATCAATACCCTCCTATATAATTTACCAGGAATACTCAACAAACTTATACCTCTGTAATTTGAGCACTCACTCTTATCCCCTTTGCCTTTGTACAATGGCACTATGCAAGCATTCCGCCAATCCTCAGGCACCTCACCATGAGTCATACATACATTAAATAACCTTACCAACCAGTCAATAATACAGTCACCCCCTTTTTTAATAAATTCCACTGCAATACCATCCAAACCTGCTGCCTTGCCGGCTTTCATCTTCCGCAAAGCTTTTACTACTTATCCTCTCTTTACCAAATCACTTTCCCTAACCCTCTCACTTTGCACACCTCCTCGACCAAAACACCCTATATCTGCCACTCTATCATCAGACACATTCAACAAACCTTCAAAATACTCACTCCATCTCCTTCTCACATCACCACTACTTGTTATCACCTCCCCATTTGCGCCCTTCACTGAAGTTCCCATTTGCTCCCTTGTCTTACGCACTTTATTTACCTCCTTCCAGAACATCTTTTTATTCTCCCTAAAATTTAATGATACTCTCTCACCCCAACTATCATGTATCTATATATACATGTATATATATATATATATATATATATATATATATATATATATATATATATATATATATATATATATATATATATATATATATATATATATATATATATATATATATATATATATATATATATATATATATATATATATATATATATATATATATATATATATATATATATATATATATATATATATATATATATATATATATATATATATATATATATATATATATATATATATATATATATATATATATATATATATATATATATATATATATATATATATATGTATATATATTGTGGGAGTATGTGACAGAGTATAAGAAAGTAAATTATAGATTGATATGGGTAAAACTGAAAGTATACGTATGTAAGGAGGAGAGATGGCCAGAGAGCCTTATTGGATTACGTGTTAATTGATAGGCGCTCGAAAGAGAGACTTTTGGATGTTAATATGCTGAGATGTGCAACTGGAGGGATGCGTGATCAATATCTTGTGGAGGCGAAGATGAAGATTTGTAGTGGTTTTCAGAAAAGAAGAGAGAATGTTGGGGTGAAGAGAGTGGTGAGAGTAAGTGAGCTTGGGAAGGAGGCTTGTGTGAGGAAGTAACAGGAGAGACTGAGTACAGAATGGAAGATGGTGAGAACAAAGGAGGTAAGGGGAGTGGGGGAGGAATGGGATGTATTTATGGAAGCAGTGATGGTTTGCGCAAAAGATGCTTTTGGCATGAGAAGAGTGGGAGGTGGGTTGATTTGAACGGGTAGTGAGTGGTGGGATGAAGAGGTAAGATTATTAGTATCGCTCCCTATCCACATCCAGGCCCCACAGAACTTCCATGGTTTACCCCAGACGCTTCGCATTCGCTGGCTCAATCCAATAACAGCACGTCGACCCCGTTATACCACATCGTTCAAATTCACTCTATTCATTGCACGCCTTTCACCCTCCTGCATGGTCAGGCCCCGATCACTCAAAATCTTTATCACTACATCTTTCCACCTCCAATTCGGTCTCCCACTTCTCGGTCCCTCCACCTCTGACACATATATCCTCTTTGTCAATCTTTCTTCACTCATTCTCTCCATGTGACCAAACAATTTCAAAACACCCTCTTCTGCTCTCTCAACCACACTCGTTTTATTACCACAAATCTCTCTTTCCCTCTCATTACTTACTCGATCAAACCACCTCACACCACATATTGTCCTCAAACATCTCATTTCCACCACATCCACCCAAACCTCCCATTGACACCAAGAATCTTCTAGTTCTCCATTTTGATTATGATCTTACATTATTTCCGATGTTGCTTAAATCCTTTATAGTAAATGTTGCCTTCAGCAACAACAATACTATAAAAGATATCTTAATCAGGAATTCACCGGAAAATTCTCCTGGGTGCATCTATAAAGTGCCATGTAGAAATTGTGATAAGTTTTATGATGGACAGACCAGTGAGGATCTTTCTGTTAGACTTAAGCAACATAGATATAGCGTAAGAACGGGACAAGAATCAAATGCCTTGTTTAATCACGTTAAAGACTATGAGCATTGTATTGACTGGAGCAGTGCCATCTCAGTTATCAACTTTAACTCTATTACCACGAGAAATATCATCGAATCTTATATTATTAAGTACACAAAGAATTATACTCATAATATTAGCGATGGTCTATACAAATTGGATAACTTTGTTGTTGATAAACAATTCACCTTCTTGTCCACATAATAAGTTTATGATACGCTCGTTGTCTGCCTTGACAATCACATGTTTACCAATTGGCGTCCTAGCTACGTCTCTTCGTTGTATATTAACTGATTGATATATTTCTCTCTTGTATATCCCCTGATGATGTGATTATTGCACGAAAGTGCACTTAGGATTTTTTCGTGTTTCATTTTCCTCGTGGACTCATAGGAATATCTTGATCACGCGCAAAATTGTGATCCTTTCCAATATATATATATATATATATATATATTATTATTATTTTTTTTTATTATACTTTGTCGCTGTCTCCCGCGTTTGCGAGGTAGCGCAAGGAAACAGACGAAAGAAATGGCCCCCCCCCCATACACATGTATATACATACGTCCACACACGCAAATATACATACCTACACAGCTTTCCATGGTTTACCCCAGACGCTTCACATGCCTTGATTCACTCCACTGACAGCACGTCAACCCCGGTATATCACATCGCTCCAATTCACTCTATTCCTTGCCCGCCTTTCACCCTCCTGCATGTTCAGGCCCCGATCACACAAAATCTTTTTCACTCCATCTTTCCACCTCCAATTTGGTCTCCCTCTTCTCCTCGTTCCCTCCACCTCCGACACATATATCCTCTTGGTCAATCTTTCCTCACTCATTCTCTCCATGTGCCCAAACCATTTCAAAACACCCTCTTCTGCTCTCTCAACCACGATCTTTTTATTTCCACACATCTCTCTTACCCTTACGTTTCTCACTCGATCAAACCACCTCACACCACACATTGTCCTCAGACATCTCATTTCCAGCACATCCATCCTCCTGCGCACAACTCTATCCATAGCCCACGCCTCGCAACCATACAACATTGTTGGAACCACTATTCCTTCAAACATACCCATTTTTGCTTTCCAAGATAATGTTCTCGACTTCCACACATTTTTCAAGGCCCCCAGAATTTTCGCCCCCTCCCCCACCCTATGATCCACTTCCGCTTCCATGGTTCCATCCGCTGCCAGATCCACTCCCAGATATCTAAAACACTTCACTTCCTCCAGTTTTTCTCCATTCAAACTCACCTCCCAATTGACTTGACCCTCAACCCTACTGTACCTAATAACCTTGCTCTTATTCACATTTACTCTTAACTTTCTTCTTCCACACACTTTACCAAACTCAGTCACCAGCTTCTGCAGTTTCTCACATGAATCAGCCACCAGCGCTGTATCATCAGCGAACAACAACTGACTCACTTCCCAAGCTCTCTCATCCCCAACAGACTTCATACTTGCCCCTCTTTCCAAAACTCTTGCATTCACCTCCCTAACAACCCCATCCATAAACAAATTAAACAACCATGGAGACATCACACACCCCTGCCGCAAACCTACATTCACTGAGAACCAATCACTTTCCTCTCTTCCTACACGTACACATGCCTTACATCCTCAATAAAAACTTTTCACTGCTTCTAACAACTTTCCTCCCACACCATATATTCTTAATACCTTCCACAGAGCATCTCTATCAACTCTATCATATGCCTTCTCCAGATCCAGAAATGCTACATACAAATCCATTTGCTTTTCTAAGTATTTCGTGCATACATTCTTCAAAGCAAACACCTGATCCACACATCCTCTACCACTTCTGAAACCACACTGCTCTTCCCCAATCTGATGCTCTGTACATGCCTTCACCCTCTCAATCAATACCCTCCCATATAATTTACCAGGAATACTCAACAAACTTATACCTCTCTCTCTCTCTCTCTCTCTCTCTCTCTCTCTCTCTATATATATATATATATATATATATATATATATATATATATATATATATATATATATATATATATATATATATATATATATATATATATATATATATATATATATATATGTATATATATATATATATATATATATATATATATATATATATATATATATATATATATATATATATATATATATATATATATATATATATATATAGATAGATAGATAGATAGATAGATAGATAGATAGATAGATAGATATAGATATAGATATAGATATAGATATATAGCTATATATACTTTTTTTTCATACTATTTGCCATTTCCCGCGTTAGCGAGGTAGCGTTAAGAACAGAGGACTGAGCCTTTGAGGGAATATCCTCACTTGGCCCCCTTCTATGCTACTCTTTTGGAAAATTGAAAATAAAAACGAAAGGGAAGGATTTCCAGCCCCCGTTTCCTCCCCTTTTAGTCGCCATGTGCGACACACAGGGAAAACGTGGGAAGTATTCTTTCTCCCCATATCCCCACGTATGAAACACGATAAGTTCACAAGTGCACTTTCGTGTAATAATCACATCAGGGGAGACACAAGAGAGAAATATAAGTCAGTTGATATACATCGAAGAGACGGAACTAGGACGCCCTGAATAAATCCCATTCCTCACCCACTCCCCTCACGGCATTTGCTCTCACCTTTTGCCATTATGCACTTCACTATAATCTCCCTCATTAGTCTGTACTGGACGACTGTTATATGTTGCAGCTCACAGGATGTGGACTTGCAGAATATGTTGTATTTGCCTTGAACGTTTTCTCAAACACAAATCGGTGTCCAAAATAGTTGTATCGTCATTGATGCGGAATTTGGACGCGAAATCTTTGGGTCATTCCCAGACTGGTAGCACTGATGTAAACCACACAGAATTCATGAAATTCTTGTACTCCATTGAATTTGCCGAAATCATTAGGGAACACATGTAAAGGAATTCAAATAAAAACTTACCATTGGGACCATTTGTGATAATGGAAGATATCAGAACCTCAAAGATTAGTTTAATAAAAGCTGGGAGGCAAACAGATTATTAAAAAAGAAAGACCTGCAAACTGCTAGTGTAACTGTAGAGGCACAAATGATGTCAGTCGTGAGCTTGAAGCAAAATATCTATCAAGTCTATCCTTAAACGTATCTATATTGCAACTTTCAACCACTCTAATTAGTAAGTCATTCCATATGTTGCCAATTCTGTTATAGAAAAATATAACTCGCCTCATTCGACGTAAAACGTTTGCCCAGAGTTTGTATCTATAACAACGAGAGAAACCAGACGAATCATGTCCTAGGTAGCTTGTTTGATCAAGAATACCAGAGCCTATGGTAATTTTGACAACTTTCATTTGAGAAGAGGCACCTTGGCTAAGACTGTTCCCCTCATGTCAGACACATATTCAAAGAAGCCATCAGTGAAAGATTCTAAATGAGCTAATCGATGAGGTGATCAGATCAGCTTTTTCCACCCATGGAGCTAACAAAAGAAGGCCGTCAGATTTCAAGTGTGCTCTGTTGTCGAGGTCATACAAAACATCCTTACGGAAATTCCTTGTAGATGAGTGGGTCTCCACAGGATAAAAGACCATACTGAAAGAAAAAACTGTCGTCTTTGCGTTTTGACAAGTTCTACAAGATATGTAGAGGGGATCACTTGTTAACACGAAGAATCTGACAATCTAATGATTTTTCGAAATATTTTGTTACAGAGACTAATATCTGTCCTCAGACCACTGTAAGGTCTAGTGATACAGATGTATTACTGCTGTTACATTTTGGTACACAACTTGGTGTTCATGTGTGTAAGGATACTGGAAGCAGCTCATTGTATACCAGAGAGACCATCGAATAATGGGTCTGGCAAACGCGTTAGGACCAAATGTTTGCTCTGTTTTGCCCGTTTTTTGTTTGTTGGCAATAACTTCAATGGAGGATTCAGGAGGAAATTAAAGTTACGATCATATAACTTCATAATCAGAAATCAGCCCTTCCGACACAGGCTCTGGAATTTCATTCACTTATATACAGTTCGTCAGTTCAGTGTACTATTAAGTCACATTCTATGATATCTATGCTGCACCCTGTGCTATATGATATCCATGCTGCACCCTGTGCTATATGATATCCATGCTGCACCCTGTGCTATATTATATGCATGCTGCACCCTGTGCTATATGATATCCATGCTACACCCTGTACTATATGATATCCATGCTGCACCCTGTACTATATGATATCCATGCTGCACCCTGTGCTATATTATATGCATGCTGCACCCTGTGCTATATGATATCCATGCAACACCCTGTACTATATGATATCCATGCTGCACCCTATGCTATATGTACAAGAATATCTGCCCAAAATAACATCGAGCAGCAACTGGGAATGATCATGTATTAAAATTGTTGTTCGATTCCATCATTCCTCCAACACTCCTCCAACATTACTCCAACCTTATTCCACCATTTCCACACCATTCAAAAATTTGACTTCAGAAGGTGAAACATTGCTGTTACATTACACCACTGTACAGGAAATCTACTTCTGGCAAGGCCAACTGATATCGGTCGTGCGCCCACTACTGATCAAAACGCAGGTGATGGGAATGATATCCTTATTAGATAATCAAGACTAGATCTATGCTTCATCTGATGATGAGGATTATGAATATCTTTATGGTTAAGATTACGCTTACGTCTCCGCACATTTAGATTTCTCATATATATATATATATATATATATATATCTTTCTTTTCTTTCAAACTGTTCGCCATTTCCCGCATTAGCGAGGTAGCGTTAAGAACAGAGGACTGGGCCTTTGAGGGAATACCCTCACCTGGCCCAATTCTCTGTTCCTTCTTTTGGAAAATTATATATATATATATATATATATATATATATATATATATATATATATATATATATATATATATATATATATATATATATATATATATATATATATATATATATATATATATATATATATATATATACATGTACATAATTCATACTGTCTGCCTTTATTCATTCCCATCGCCACCCCGCCACGCATGAAATAACAACCCCCTCCCCCAGCATGTGCACGAGGTAGCGCTAAGAAAAGACAACAAAGGCCACTTTCGTTCACACTCAGTCTTTAGCTGTCATGTATAATGCACCGAAACCACAGCTACCTTTCCACATTCAGGCCCCAAAAATCTCTATGGTTTACCCTAGACGCTTCACATGCCTTGGTTCAAGCCATTGACAGCACGTCGTCCCGGTATACCACATCGTTCCAATTCACTCTATTCCTTGCACGCCTTTCACCCTCCTGCATGTTCAGGCCCAGATCACTCAAGATCTTCTTCACTCCATCTTTCCACCTCCAAGTTGGTCAACCACCTCTCCTCGTTCCCTCCACCTCTGACCTATATATCCTCTTGGTCAATCTTTCCTCACTCATTCTCTCCATGTGACCAAACCATTTCAAAACACAATCTTCTGCTCTCAACCACACTCTTTTTATTACCACATATCTCTCTTACCCTATTATTACATACACGATCAAACCACCTCACACCACATATTGTCCCCAAACATCTCATTTCCAGCACATCCACCCTCCTCCGCACAACTCTACCTATAGCCCACGTCTCGCAATCATAAACATTGTTGGAACCACAATTCCTTCAAACGTACCCCATTTTTGCTTTCGGAGATAATGTTTTCAACTTCCAGACATTCTTCAACGCTCCCAGAACTTTCGCCCCCTCCCCCATCCTATTATTCACTTCCGCTTCCATGGTTGCATCCGCTGCCAAATCCACTCCCATATATCTAAAACACCACTTCCTCCAGTTTTTCTCCATTCAAACTTACCTCCTAATGGACTTGTCCCTCAACCCGACTGCACCTAATAGCCTTGCTCTTATTCACATTTACTCTCAGCTTTCTTCTTTCACACACTTTACCAAACTCAGTCAGATATATATTTATTCATTCATTTATCCATTTTGCTTTGTCGCTGTCTCCCGCGTTAGCGAGGTAGCGCAAGGAAACAGACGAAAGAATGGCCCAACCCACCCACATACAAATCTATATACATACACGTCCACACACGCATATATACGTACCTATTCATCTCAACGTATACATATATATATACACACACAGACATATACATATATACTCTTATACATAATTCATACTGTTTACCTTTATTCATTCACATCGCCACCAAACACACATGAAATAACAACCCACTCCCCCCGCATATGCGCGAGGTAGCGCTAGGGAAAGACAACAAAGGCCACATTCGTTCACACTCAGTCTCTAGCTTTCATGTAATAGTGCACCGAAACCACAGCTCCCTTTCCACATCCAGGCCCCACAGAACTTTCCATGGTTTACCCCAGACGCTTCACATGCCCTGGGTCAATCCACTGACAGCATATCTACCCCGGTATACCACATCGTCCCAATTCATTCTATTCATTGCACGCCTTTCACCCTCCTGCATGTTAAGGCCCCGATCACTCAAAATCATTTTCACTCCATCTTTCCACCTCCAATTTCGTCTCCCACTTCTCCTCGTTCCCTCCACCTCTGACACATATATCATCTTGGTCAATCTTTCCTCACTCATTCTCTCCATGTGACCAAACCATGTCAGAACACCCTCTTCTGCTCTCTCAACCACACTCTTTTTATTACCACACGTCTCTCTTACCCTATTATTACTTACTCCATCAAACCACCTCACACCACATATTGTCCTCAAACATCTCATTTCCAGCACATCCACCAGCCTCCGCACAACTCTATCATAGCCCAAGCCTCGCAACCATACAGCATTGTTGGAACCACTATTCCCTCAAACATACCCATTTTTGCTTTCCAAAATAATGTTCTCGACTTACACACATTCTTCAACTCTCCCGGAAGTTTCGTCCCCTCCCCCATCCTATGATTCACTTTTGCTTCCATGGTTCCATCTGCTGACAAATCCACTCCCAGATATCTAAAAAACTTCATTTCCTCCAGTTTTTCTCCATTCTAACTTACCTCCCAATTTACTTGTTCCTCAACCCTACTCAACCTAATAACCTTGATCTTATTTACTCTCAGCTTTCTTCTTTCACACACTTTAACAAACTCAGTCACCAGCTTCTGCAGTTTCTCACCCGAATCAGTAACCAGCGCTGTATCATCAGCGAACAACAACTGACTCACTTCCCAAGTTCTCTCATCAACTACAGACTGCATACTTGCCCCTCTTTCCAAAACTCTTGCATTCACTTTCCTAACAACCCCATCCATAAACAAATTAAAGAACCATGGAGACATCACACACCCCTATCGCAAACCTACATTTACTGATAATCACTCACTTTCCTCTCTTCCTACATGTGCACATACCTTACATCCTCGACAAAAACTTTTCACTGCTTCTAATAAATTGCCTCCCACACCATATATTCTTAATACCTTCCACAGAGCATCTCTATCAACTCTATCATGTGTCTTTTCCAGGTCCATAAATGCTATACACAAATCCATTTGCTTTTCTAGGTATTTCTCACATCCAGTCTTAAAACCAAACACCTGATCCACACACCCTCTACCACTTCTGAAACCACACTGCTCTTCCCCAATCTGATGCTCTGTACGTGCCTTCACCCTCTCAATCAATACCCTCCCATATAATTTACCAGGAATACTCGACAAACTTATACCTCTGTTATTTGAGCACTCACTTTTATCCCCTTTGCCTTAGTACATTGGCACTATGCAAGCATTCCGCCAATCCTCAGGCACCTCACCATGAGTCATACATATATCAAATAACCTTACCAACCAGTCAACAATACCGTCACCCCCTTTTTTAATAAATTCCACTGCAATACCATCCAAACCTGCTGCCTTGCCGGCTTTCATCTTCCGCAGAGCTTTTACTACATGTTCTCTGTTTACCCAATCATTCTCCTTAACCCTCTCACTCTGCACACCACCTCGACCAAAACACCCTATATCTGCCACTCTATCATCAAACACATTCAACAAACCTTCAAAATACTCACTCCATCTCCTTCTCACATCACCACTACTTATTATCATCTCCCCATTAGCCCCGTTCACTGAAGCTCCCATTTGTTCCCTAGTCTTAGGCACTTAGGCTCCTTCCAAAACATCTTTTTATTCTCCTTAAAATTTAATGATACTCTCTCACCCCAACTCTCATTTGCCACAAGCATCTTTTGCGCAAGCCATCACTGCTTCCCTAAATACATCCCAATCCTCCCCTACTCCCCTTACGTCCTTTGTTCTTACCTTTTTCTATACTCAGTCTCTCCTGGTAATTCCTCACACAAGTCTCCTTCCCAAGCTCACTTACTCTCACCAGTCTTTTCACCCCAACATTCTCTCTTCTTCTCTGAAAACCTTTACAAACCTTCACCTTCGCCTCCACAAGATAATGGCCAGACATCCCTCCAGTTGCACCTCTCAGCATATTAACATCAAAAAGTCTCTTTTTCGCGCGCCTATCAATTAACACGTAATCCAATAGCGCTCTCTGGCCATCTCTCCTACTACATACGTATACTTATGTATATCTCTCTTTTTAAAACAGGTATTCCCAATCACCATTTCCATTTACAACACTGAACACCCCATGTACACCAATACTTCCCTCAACTGCCACATTACTCACCTTTGCATTCAAGTCACCCATCACTCGTGCATCAAAACTACTAACACACTCACTCAGCTGCTACCAAAACACTTGCCTCTCATGATCTTTCTTCTCAAGCTTAGGTGCATTGCACCAATAATCACCCACATTTCTCCATCCACTTTCAGTTTTACCCATATCTATCTAGAGTTTACTTTCTTACACTCTATCCCATACTCACACCACTCCTGTTTCAGGAGTAGTGCTACTCCTTCCCTTGCTCTTGTCCTCTCACTAACTCCTGACTTTACTCCCAAAACATTCCTAGACCACTCTTCCCCTTTTCCCTTGAGCTTTGGTTCACTCAGAGCCCATACATCTAGGTTCCGTTCCTCAAACATACAACCTATCTCTCCTTTTTTCTCATCTTGGTTACTTCCACACACATTTAGACACCCCAATCTCAGCCTTCGAGGAGGATGAGCACTCCCTGCACAACTCCTTCTTCTGTTTCCCCTTTTAGAAAGTTAAAATACAAGGAGGGAAGGATTTCTAACCCCCAGCTCCCTTCCCCTTTAGTCGCCCTCTAAGACACGCGGGGAATTCGTGGGAAGTATTCATTTCACATCAGGCTCACAAAGCCAGCAGATAGCAGTTCCCTATCAAGGTTAATAATAGCCTAGCGGAAACGCTCCCGCCTGTTGCACAGGGGTCCCGGGTTCAATCCTGGCTGTTGCAGATTTGTATGTTCTATGAAGGTGTGCGTTCATATGCACTTTGTTCGTATTCATATACCTCCGTGTTGTACAGTTAGGTACTGTAAAATGCTATCTGCTTGCTTTGTGATCCTGATGGGAAATGACCGGTGTAGACCCTGTTCCTCACCAACGTAAGACGAAGGGTATTTGAGTACATAGTATTCGAATAGTCATTTCCCTATTAAAGGCAAACATAGCGCAGTGGTACCGCTCCCGCCTGTTGCACAGGGGGTCATGGGTTTGATCCTGGCTGTTGGAGGTTTGTATGTTCTATGAAGGTGCAAGTTCATATACACTTTGCTGGTAAATATGTTTATATCTGTTTATCAGAGTTTGTCGCTGTCTCCCGCGTTAGCGAGGTAGCGCAAGGAAACTGACGAAAGAATGGTGAAACCCATCCAGATACACATGTATATAAATACACGTCCACACACGCACATATACATAACTGTACATTTCAACGTATATATATATATATATATATATATATATATATATATATATATATATATATATATATATATATATATATGGTTTACCCAAGACGCTTCACATGACCTGATTCATCCCACTGACAGCACGTCAACCCCGGTATACCACATCGATCCAATTCACTCTATTACTTGCCCTCCTTTCACCCTCCTGTATGTTCAGGCACCGATCACACAAAATCTTTTTCACTCCATCTTTCCACCTCCAATTTCGTCTCCCACTTCTCCTCGTTCCCTCCACCTCCGACACATATATCCTCTTGGTCAATCTTTCCTCACTCATTCTCTCCATGTGAACAAACCATTTCAAAACACCCTCTTCTGCTCTCTCAACCACGCTCTTTTTATTTCCACACATCTCTCTTACCCTTACGTTACTTACTCGATCAAACCACCTCACACCACACATTGTCCTCAAACATCTCATTTCCAGCACATCCATCCTCCTGCGCACAACTCTATCCATAGCCCACGCCTCGCAACCATACAACATTGTTGGAACCACTATTCCTTCAAACATACCCATTTTTGCTTTCCGAGGTAATGTTCTCGACTTCCACACATTCTTCAAGGCTCCCAGAATTTTCGCCCCCTTCCCCACCCTATGATCCACTTCCGCTTCCATGGTTCCATCTGCTGCCAGATCCACTCCCAGATATCTAAAGCACTTTACTTCCACTTTTTCTCCATTCAAACTTACCTCCCAACTGACTTGATCCTCAACCCTACTGTACCTAATAACCTTGATCTTATTCACATTTACTCTTAACTTTCTTCTTTCACACACTTTACCAAACTCAGTCACCAGCTTCTGCAGTTTCTCACATGAATCAGCCACCAGCGCTGTATCATCAGCGAACAACAACTGACTCACTTCCCAAGCTCTCTCATCCCCAACAGACTTCATACTTGCCCCCTTTCCAAAACTCTTGCATTCACCTCCCTAACAACCCCATCCATAAACAAATCAAACAACCATATATATATATATATATATATATATATATATATATATATATATATATATATATATATATATATATATATATATATATATATATATATATATATATATATATATATATATATATATATATATATATATATATATATATATATATACATGTGTATGTGGGTGGGTTAGGCCATTTTATCTGTTTCTTTGTGCTACCTCACTAACACGGGAGACAGCAACTAACTATAATACATAGTAATAATAATAATGATAATGTCTCTCTCTCTCTCTCTCTCTCTCTCTCTCTCTCTCTCTCTCTCTCTCTCTCTCTCTCTCTCTCTCTCTCTCTATCTATCTATCTATCTATCTATCTATGTGTATATATATATATATATATATATATATATATATATATATATATATATATATATATATATATATTTTTTTTTTTTTTTTTTTTTTATACTTTGTCGCTGTCTCCCGCGTTTGCGAGGTAGCGCAAGGAAACAGACGAAAGAAATGGCCCAACCCCCCCCCCCCATACACATGTATATACATACATCCACACACGCAAATATACATACCTACACAGCTTTTCCATGGTTTACCCCAGACGCTTCACATGCCTTGCTTCAATCCACTGACAGCACGTCAACCCCGGTATACCACATCGCTCCAATTCACTCTATTCCTTGCCCTCCTTTCACCTTCCTGCATGTTCAGGCCCCGATCACACAAAATCTTTTTCACTCCATCTTTCCACCTCCAATTTGGTCTCCCTCTTCTCCTCGTTCCCTCCACCTCCGACACATATATCCTCTTGGTCAATCTTTCCTCACTCATTCTCTCCATGTGCCCAAACCACTTCAAAACACCCTCTTCTGCTCTCTCAACCACGCTCTTTTTATTTCCACACATCTCTCTTACCCTTCCGTTACTCACTCGATCAAACCACCTCACACCACACATTGTCCTCAAACATCTCATTTCTAGCACATCCATCCTCCTGCGCACAACTCTATCCATAGCCCACGCCTCGCAACCATAAAACATTGTTGGAACCACTATTCCTTCAAACATACCCATTTTTGCTTTCCGAGATAATGTTCTCGACTTCCACACATTCTTCAAGGCCCCCAGAATTTTCGCCCCCTCCCCCACCCTATGATCCACTTCCACTTCCATGGTTCCATCCGCTGCCAGATCCACTCCCAGATATCTAAAACACTTCACTTCCTCCAGTTTTTCTCCATTCAAACTCACCTCCCAATTGACTTGACCCTCAACCCTACTGTACCTAATAACCTTGCTCTTATTCACATTTACTCTTAACTTTCTTCTTCCACACACTTTACCAAACTCAGTCACCAGCTTCTGCAGTTTCTCACATGAATCAGCCACCAGCGCTGTATCATCAGCGAACAACAACTGACTCACTTCCCAAGCTCTCTCATCCCCAACAGACTTCATACTTGCCCCTCTTTCCAAAACTCTTGCATTTACCTCCCTAACAACCCCATCCATAAACAAATTTAACAACCATGGAGACATCACACACCCCTGCCGCAAACCTACATTCACTGAGAACCAATCACTTTCCTCTCTTCCTACACGTACACATGCCTTACATCCTCGATAAAAACTTTTCACTGCTTCTAACAACTTTCCTCCCACACCATATATTCTTAATACCTTCCACAGAGCATCTCTATCAACTCTATCATATGCCTTCTCCAGATCCATAAATGCTACATACAAATCCATTTGCTTTTCTAAGTATTTCTCACATACATTCTTCAAAGCAAACACCTGATCCACACATCCTCTACCACTTCTGAAACCACACTGCTCTTCCCCAGTCTGATGCTCTGTACATGCCTTCACCCTCTCAATCAATACCCTCCCATACAATTTACCAGGAATACTCAACAAACTTATACCTCTGTAATTTGAGCACTCACTCTTATCCCCTTTGCCTTTGTACAATGGCACTATGCACGCATTCCGCCAATCCTCAGGCACCTCACCATGAGTCATACATACATTAAATAACCTTACCAACCAGTCAACAATACAGTCACCCCCTTTTTAAATAAATTCCACTGCAATACCATCCAAACCTGCTGCCTTGCCGGCTTTCATCTTCCGCAAAGCTTTCACTACCTCTTCTCTGTTTACCAAATCATTTTCCCTAACCCTCTCACTTTGCACACCACCTCGACCAAAACACCCTATATCTGCCACTCTATCATCAAACACATTCAACAAACCTTCAAAATACTCACTCCATCTCCTTCTCACATCACCACTACTTGTTATCACCTCCCCATTTGCGCCCTTCACTGAAGTTCCCATTTGCTCCCTTGTCTTACGCACTTTATTTACCTCCTTCCAGAACATCTTTTTATTCTCCCTAAAATTTAATGATACTCTCTCACCCCAACTCTCATTTGCCCTTTTTTTCACCTCTTGCACCTTTCTCTTGACCTCCTGTCTCTTTCTTTTATACATCTCCCACTCAATTGCTTGTGGCATGAGAAGAGTGGGAGGTGGGTTGATTAGAAAGGGTAGTGAGTGGTGGGATGAAGAAGTAAGAGTATTAGTGAAAGAGAAGAGAGAGGCATTTGGACGATTTTTGCAGGGAAAAAATGCAATTGAGTGGGAGATGTATAAAAGAATATATATATATATATATATATATATATATATATATATATATATATATATATATATATATATATATATATATGTATATATATATATATATATATATATATATATTTTTTTTTTTTCTTTTTTTAAACCAGGTATTCCCAATCATCAGTCCTTTTTCGGCATAAATCTACAAGCTCTTCACCATTTCCATTTACAACACTGAATACCCCATGTATACCAATTATTCCCTCAACTGCCACATTACTCACCTTTGCATTCAAATCACCCATCACTATAACCCGGTCTCGTGCATCAAAACCACTAACACACTCATTCAGCTGCTCCCAAAACACTTGCCTCTCATGATCTTTCTTCTCATGCCCGGGTGCATATGCACCAATAATCACCCACCTCTCTCCATCAACTTTCAGTTTTACCCATATTAATCGAGAATTTACTTTCTTACATTCTATCACATACTCCCACAACTCCTGTTTCAGGAGTATTGCTACTCCTTCCCTTGCTCTTGTCCTCTCACTAACCCCTGACTTTACTCCCCAGACATTCCCAAACCACTCTTCCCCTTTACCCTTGAGCTTCGTTTCACTCAGAGCCGAAACATCCAGGTTCCTTTCTTCAAACATACTACCTATCTCTCCTTTTTTCACATCTTGGTTACATCCGCACACATTTAGGCACCCCACTCTGAGCCTTCGAGGAGGATGAGCACTCCCCGCGTGACTCCTTCTTCTGTTTCCCATTTTAGAAAGTTAATACAAGGAGGGGAGGATTTCTGGCCCCCCGCTCCCGTCCCCTCTAGTCGCTTTCTACGACACGCGAGGAATACGTGGGAAGTATTCTTTCACCCCTATCCCCAGGGATAATATACATATATATATATACATATACACATACACACACATACACATACATACGCATATATACACACAAACACACATACATATATATACATATGAAAAATATAAGAAACAATTTAGAAAACTGAAACTTCTAGCTTGAAATGAAAGAAAAAATGAATGTCACATAATGGTTCAACCTCTGGCTATGGAAAAAGGAAATGTATAATTTATTTACACAAACGTAAATAGCAGTTCTCATCAATTTAACCACTGTATCAATAAGCTTCAATATACATAAGTATACTTATGTAAGTAGGGGAGATGGCCAGAGAGCGTTATTGGATTACGTGTTAATTGACAGGCGTGCGAAAGAGAGACTTTTGGATGTTAATATGATGAGAGGTGCAACTGGAGGGATGTCTGATCATTATCTTGTGGAGGCTAAGGTGAAGATTTGCATGGGTTTTCAGAAAAGAAGAGTGAATGTTGGGGTGAAGTGGGTGGTGAGAGTAAGTGAGCTTGGGAAGGAGACCTGTGTGAGGAAGTACCAGGAGAGACTGAGTACAGAATGGATAAAGGTGAGAACAATGGAAGTAAGGGGAGTGGGGGAGGAATGGGATGTATTTAGGGAATCAGTGATGGATTGCGCAAAAGATGCTTGTGGCATGAGAAGAGTGGGAGGTGGGTTGATTAGAAAGGGTAGTGAGTGGTGGGATGAAGAAGTAAGAGTATTAGTGAAAGAGAAGAGAGAGGCATTTGGACGATTTTTGCAGGGAAAAAATGCAATTGAGTGGGAGATGTATAAAAGAAAGAGACAGGAGGTCAAGAGAAAGGTGCAAGAGGTGAAAAAAGGGCAAATGAGAGTTGGGGTGAGAGAGTATCATTAAATTTTAGGGAGAATAAAAAGATGTTCTGGAAGGAGGTAAATAAAGTGCGTAAGACAAGGGAGCAAATGGGAACTTCAGTGAAGGGCGTAAATGGGGAGGTGATAACAAGTAGTGGTGATGTGAGAAGGAGATGGAGTGAGTATTTTGAAGTTTTGTTGAATGTGTTTGATGATAGAGTGGCAGATATAGGGTGTTTTGGTCGAGGTGGTGTGCAAAGTGAGAGGGTTAGGGAAAATGATTTGGTAAACAGAGAAGAGGTAGTGAAAGCTTTGCGGAAGATGAAAGCCGGCAAGGCAGCAGGTTTGGATGGTATTGCAGTGGAATTTATTAAAAAAGGGGGTGACTGTATTGTTGACTGGTTGGTAAGGTTATTTAATGTATGTATGACTCATGGTGAGGTGCCTGAGGATTGGCGGAATGCGTGCATAGTGCCATTGTACAAAGGCAAAGGGGATAAGAGTGAGTGCTCAAATTACAGAGGTATAAGTTTGTTGAGTATTCCTGGTAAATTATATGGGAGGGTATTGATTGAGAGGGTGAAGGCATGTACAGAGCATCAGATGGGGGAAGAGCAGTGTGGTTCCAGAAGTGGTAGAGGATGTGTGGATCAGGTGTTTGCTTTGAAGAATGTATGTGAGAAATACTTAGAAAAGCAAATGGATTTGTATGTAGCATTTATGGATCTGGAGAAGGCATATGATAGAGTTGATAGAGACGCTCTGTGGAAGGTATTAAGAATATATGGTGTGGGAAGAAAGTTGTTAGAAGCAGTGAAAAGTTTTTATCGAGGATGTAAAGCATGTGTACGTGTAGGAAGAGAGGAAAGTGATTGATTCTCAGTGAATGTAGGTTTGCGGCAGGGGTGTGTGATGTCTCCATGGTTGTTAAATTTGTTTATGGATGGGGTTGTTAGGGAGGTAAATGCAAGAGTTTTGGAAAGAGGGGCAAGTATGAAGTCTGTTGGGGATGAGAGAGCTTGGGAAGTGAGTCAGTTGTTGTTCGCTGATGATACAGCGCTGGTGGCTGATTCATGTGAGAAACTGCAGAAGCTGGTGACTGAGTTTGGTAAAGTGTGTGGAAGAAGAAAGTTAAGAGTAAATGTGAATAAGAGCAAGGTTATTAGGTACAGTAGGGTTGAGGGTCAAGTCAATTGGGAGGTGAGTTTGAATGGAGAAAAACTGGAGGAAGTAAAGTGTTTTAGATATCTGGGAGTGGATCTGGCAGCGGATGGAACCATGGAAGCGGAAGTGGATCATAGGGTGGGGGAGGGGGCGAAAATTCTGGGGGCCTTGAAGAATGTGTGGAAGTCGAGAACATTATCTCGGAAAGCAAAAATGGGTATGTTTGAAGGAATAGTGGTTCCAACAATGTTGTATGGTTGCGAGGCGTGGGCTATGGATAGAGTTGTGCGCAGGAGGATGGATGTGCTGGAAATGAGATGTTTGAGGACAATGTGTGGTGTGAGGTGGTTTGATCGAGTGAGTAACGTAAGGGTAAGAGAGATGTGTGGAAATAAAAAGAGCGTGGTTGAGAGAGCAGAAGAGGGTGTTTTGAAGTGGTTTGGGCACATGGAGAGAATGAGTGAGGAAAGATTGACCAAGAGGATATATGTGTCGGAGGTGGAGGGAACGAGGAGAAGAGGGAGACCAAATTGGAGGTGGAAAGATGGAGTGAAAAAGATTTTGTGTGATCGGGGCCTGAACATGCAGGAGGGTGAAAGGAGGGCAAGGAATAGAGTGAATTGGAGCGATGTGGTATACCGGGGTTGACGTGCTGTCAGTGGATTGAATCAAGACTTGTGAAGCGTCTGGGGTAAACCATGGAAAGCTGTGTAGATATGTATATTTGCGTGTGTGGACGCATGTATATACATGTGTATGGGGGTGGGTTGGGCCATTTCTTTCGTCTGTTTCCTTGCGCTACCTCGCAAACGCGGGAGACAGCGACAAAGCAGAAAAAAAAAAAAAAAAATATATATATATATATATATATATATATATATATATATATATATATATATATATATATATATATATATAGAAGGCCACACATGCACATACACATACCTATACATTTCAACGTATGCATAAACATAGATACACAAACATATACATATATACACATTTACACATTCATACCTCCTGTGTAATGCACCGAAACCACGGCTCCCTTTCCAAATTCCAGGCCCCACAAAACTTCCCATGGTTTACCCCAGACGCTTCACATGCCCTGGTTCAATCAATTGACAGCACCTGGACCCAGATATACCATATAGTTCCAATTCTCTCTATTCCTTGCACGCCTTTCACACTCCTGAATGTTCAGGCCTCGAACGCTCAAAATATGTTTCACTGAATCCTTCCACATCCGCATGGTGAGAGTAAGTGAGCTTGGGAAGGAGACTTGTGTGAGGAATGAGTGCAGAATGGAAAAAGGTGAGAACAAAGGACGTAAGGGGAGTGGGGGAGGAATGGGATGTATTTAGGGAAGCAGTGATGGCTTGCGCAAAAGATGCTTGTGGCATGAGAAGCTTGGGAGGTGGGTAGATTAGAAAGGGTAGTGAGTGGTGGGATGAAGAAGTAAGATTATTAGTGAGAGAGAAGAGAGACACATTTGAACGATCTTTGCAGGGAAATAATGACTGGGAGATGTATAAAAGAAAGAGGCAGTAGGTCAAGAGAAACGTGCAAAAAGTGAAAAAGAGGGGAAATGAGAGTTGGGGTGAGAGAGTATCATTAAATTTTAGGGAAAATAAAAAGATGTTTTGGAAGGAGATAAATAAAGTTCGTAAGACAAGAGAACAAATGGGAATATCGGTGAAGGGGCTAATGGGGAGGTGATAACAAGTAATAGCGACGTGAGAAGGAGATGGAGTGAGTATTTTGAGGGTTTGTTGAATGTGTTTGATGATAGAGAAGCAGATATAGGGTTTTTCGGTCGAGGTGGTCTGCAAAGTGAGAGGGTTAGGGAGAATGATTTGTTAAACAGAGAAGAGGTAGTAAAAGCTTTGCGGAAGATGAAAGCCGGCAAGGCAGCGGGTTTGGATGGTATTGCAGGGGAATTTATCATAAACGGAGGTGGCTGTGTTGTTGCTTGGTTGGTAAGGTTATCTAATGTATGTATGACTCATGGTGAGGTACCTGAAAATTGGCGGAATGCTTGCATAGTGCCATTGTACAGAGGCAAAGGGGATAAAGGTGAGTACTCAAATTACAAAGGTATAAGTTTGTTGAGTATTCCTGGGAAATTATATGGGAGGGTATTGATTGAGAAGATGAAGGCATGTACAGAGCATCAGATTGGGGAAGAGCAATGTGGTTTCAGAAGTGGTAAAGGATATGTGGATCAGGTGTTTCTTTTGAAGAATGTATGTGAGAAATACATAGAAAAGCAAATGGATTTCTATGTAGCATTTATGGATCTGGAGAAGGTATATGATAAAGTTGATAGAGATGCCCTGTGGAAGGTATCAAAAATATATGGTGTGGGAGGCAAGTTGTTAGAAGCATTGAAAAATTTTTATCGAGGATGTATGGCATGTGTACGAGTACGTAGAGAGGAAAATGGTTGATTCTCAGTGAATGTTGGTTTGAGGCAGGGGTGTGTGATGTTCCCATGGTTTAATTTGTTTATGGATGGGTTGTTAGGGAGGTGAATGCAAGCGTTTTGGATACAGGGGCAAGAATGCAGTCTGTTGTGGATGAGAGAGCTTAGGAAGTGAGTCAGTTGTTGTTCGCTGATGATATAACGCTGGTGGCTGATTCATGTGAGGAACTGCTTAAGCTGGTGACTGAGTTTGGTAAAGTGTGTGAAACAAGAAAGTTGAGAGTAAATGTAAGAGCGAGATTAGTAGGTACAATAGGTTTTAGGGACAAGTCAATTGGGAGGTAATTTTGAATGGAGAAAAACTGGAGAAAGTGAAGTGTTTTAGATATCTGGGAGTGGCTTTGGCAGCGGATGGAACCATGGAAGCGGAAGTGAGTCATAGGGTGGGGGGAGGGTGAAAGTTCTGGGAGCGTTGAAAAATGTGTGGAAGGCGATAACGTTATCTCGGAAAGCAAAACTGGGTATGTTTGAAGGAATAGTCGTTCCAACAATGTTATATGGTTGCGAGGCGTGGGCTATAGATAGAGTTGTGCGGAGGAGGGTGGATGTGCTGGAAATGAGATGTTTGAGGACAATATGTGGTGTGAGGTGGTTTGATCGAGTAAGTAATGAAAGGGTAAGAGAGATGTGTGGTAATAGAATAAGTGTGGTTGAGAAAGAAGAAGAGGGTATTTTGAAATTGTTTGGTCACATAGAGAGATTGAGTGAGGAAAGATTGACCAAGAGGATATATGTGTCAGAGGTGGAGGGAACGAGGAGAAGTGGGAGACCAAATTGGAGGTGGAAGGATTGGGTGAAAAAGATTTTGAGTGATCGGGGCCTGAACATGCAGGAGGGTGAAAGGGAATAGAGTGAATTGGAACGGTGTGTTATACCGGGTTCGACGTGCTATCAATGGATTGAACCAAGGCATATGAAGCGCCTCGGGTAAACCATGGAAAGTTTTGTGGGACCTAGATGTGTAAAGGGAGCTGTGGTTTCGGTGCATTATACATGATGGCTAGAGACTGAGTGTAAACCAAAGTGGCCTTTCTCTTCTTTTTCTAGTGCTACCTCTTGCACATAGGGGAGAAAGAATACTTCCCACGCATTCCTCACGTGTCGTAGAAGGCGACTAAAGGGGACGAGAGCGGGGGGCTAGAAACCCTCCCCTCCTTGTATTTTAACTTTCTAAAAGGGGAAACAAAAGAAGGAGTCACGCGGGGTAAGCGCATCCTTCTCAAAGGCTCAGATTGGGTTGTCTAAATGTGTGTGGATGTAACCAAGATGAGGAAAAAGGAGAGATAGGTAGTATGTTTGAGGAAAGGAACCTGGATGTTTTGGCTCTGAGTGAAACGAAGCTCAAGTGTAAAGGGGAAGAGTGGTTTGGGAATGTCTTGGGAATAAATTCAGGGTTAGTGAGAGCACAAGAGGAAAGGAAGGAGTAGCACTACTCCTGAAACAGGGGCTGTGGAAGTATGTGATAGAGTGTAAGAAAGTAAACTCTAGATTGATATGGGTAAAACTGAAAGTGGATGGACAGAGATGGATGCCAATGCACCTGGCTGGGCATGAGAAGAAAGATCTCATATATACATGAGAAAGAGAACCAGTTCCAAGACTGATCCTTGTGGCCCTCTACTTGTTACGTGTAACCATTCTATGGGGTGACCATTGATCACGACACTTAGTTAAAGGCCAGTCATCCAATTCCCTTTCCGCCTTCATTGGCATACGACTTAATTTTTGCCAGTAGCCTTAGCTATATCATTTTACGCCTCTTTCGTTGTCCTCGGATAAAACTAACCAGGACCCGCTATTTCATTCATTTCCATTTCGTTTATTGCTGATAGTATATCTTCACCATAAATGTCAACATATTGCTTATCATTTTCCTCTCTTATCAGTTAAACTTGTTTCGGGACGTGAATTATATCTACGTTGTTATAGAATTTTGCCATGTCTTCGTTGCCTTGAAACAAGTCACAATTTCCCTAATTTAATGGGTCATTTGATTAGGTAATGACTTTCTTGTTTATAGCATAACTTTGTATCTATATATCCATAAAACTCTATAGCGTTTCTTTTGCTATTTTTTGCAAAATTCGCCTCATATGTACGTTTACGTTTGTGGTATAAGCTTTTTCGTTTCCCTAAGTAAATTCACTTAACTTACTTTTTCATGGTGATTATTGGGTTCTTTGAGTTTCTTATGAGCAACTTTCCTTGACAACAGTAACTTCTTTATTTCATCGTGTTAGAAATACAGCGTCTACTACACACTGGTACGTATGATCCCTCTTCTGTTTTGAAGTTTTGCTGAAGCTTTTACAAGCTACGTTCTTGTTACCACATCATCCCAGATTTGACTGTCAAGAACAAATCTAAAATCGGGTATTTTCTCGCAACTGTTATACTAACCTACGTTATGTACAGTCTTGAAAGTGACCTCAAAAGTCTTTGTCGGTGATCAGTCGTACCAAACTTTTCTCCAACTTCAATATCATTAACGAGATCCTCATTTGTAGTTAGAACCAAAGTAAATATATTCTCCTCGCGAGTAAGTTTTTCGACAAGTAGGATCAGGCAACAACAGGAGAATGTAGGTAGAATCTGCACACGAAGCTACTGGAAAGGGATTCCCCCCACTTGCATTTCGGTATGTTAAAATCCCTTACTGTGATAGGATCTTGATAACTGCAGACTTTTGCTATCTGGTCATAGAATCTTTCGCCTACCTCTGGTGTCTACGAAAGGACTTATAAACTTGTCCTACTGTTATCTTCTCATGAACCTTATGTAAATTTTCGAAATAATAAAGGCAACGTTTTCACTACGAAATAAAAGTGAGCTTTAATGAAGAGCAAGACAACACATCCGGCTTAACATCCCTGTCACCATAAAATAGATGTATCCTGGAACTGCGTATTCAGTGAGGAAATCTCTATCATGGCTATCTCTTCGGAATCATATTATTCCCTTCTAATGTTGTTGTCTCTAACTCTGAAATATCTTCGCATAAATTTACCCCGAGCCTTAACGTAAAATATTCTTAGGTGAGATAAACTATTTCTAAATGCGAACTGAAGCCGCTCAGTTTCGTAAGTCTCGTCTCTTAATAGTGTTCTTGCCAGACGCTGAAATAGCGTACAGGATTATGTTGACACGTCTAGTCCAAGCGGCATCAGAGGAGTGATTCTTTTCATCTTAATTAAAACTTTACAGAGAAGCTATGTCTCAAGACGGCATGAGGGGATTGCCTATGCTTTCTATCGAAAAAAAAAATGGCAACAAGATTTGAAAATCAGGATTTGGTGGCAGAGTTTGCTGCAGAGAAGGAGAGGAATTCTAGAATGAACACCATGATGCAGGCAGATGTGAATGTGTTTAAACATAAAGAAAAATCATCTTCACATTCATTTCTATAAAAACCTATTGATACTAAAGTCCATAACCTTGTCCTAACAACAACCAGCTCAAAATATGATTGATTTCTCTCAAAATACAGGGTAACAACGAGAGACAGATGAAGACAAACACTAAGGAGAGACGGTGTAACAGAAAGAGAAAAATCCAGTTTTACTGAGCTTAAAGGATAACTCTCCAGTTGGATAGTAACGAATGACCCGTGGAGGATTGCACAATAGTCTATCATAGACTGAGACCTGAAGAAACTATACCAGTTACGTATTCTATAACATCAAATTGGCTATGGCTTCTACTCCATCTTAAGGGAAAGTAAATACAACACACACTCACACACACACACACACACACACACACACACACACACACACACACATACACACACACACACACACACACACACACACACACACACACACACATATATATATATACACACACACACACGCAGGCACACACACACACACACACACACACACACACACACACACACACACACACACACAGAAGAGATGGGGACCATGAGTATAAAACTCCCTCCACATTCAGTACAAATAGGTAATTACACACATACACGCGAGATGAGGCCCCACAGGTGTAAAACTCCCTCCACATTCAATAGATAATTACAAATAAGTAGACATATAAGCACACGCTCCCTCCTCCCTGTCTCGTTATTCTCTTGTTACTCCGTTTTTCTTTTCATGTTTTTTTATCTTCTATTTCTCTTCCTCATTCTCCCGCTTATAGTTTTTTTCTATCTATCCTTTCCCCTTCTAGCGTTTGACATCCTCTCAATTCCTCTTCATTTTTCTTTCCTGGATGATCACGTGATGTGCCAGGCGACACAAGGAAACAAAACAATTCAACAAGCAAGACGTGTCGTGTGTAAGACCTATATTTTCGTGCAATTTTATTGCAAGTACTGGTAAGTTATTTCTTTGCTCTCTTGATTTCTTCCCTTTTTACCCTGCTAACCTTTCTCTCTCTCTCTCTCTCTCTCCCTCTCTCTCTCTTCTCTCTCTCTCTCTCTCTCTCTCTCTCTCTCTCTCTCTCTCTCTCTCTCTCTCCTCATCATTTTCACTCCTCCCTCTTCCTCCGTCATAATCATTTTCTGTCTGCCTGCACCGTAAACTTCTGAAGGTCTGCCAAAAAAAAGTGGAAGGCGACAGTATCAGACTGAGGCAGCCGTGAGCTGGATGGAGGGACTACCATATCTTTGAGCTGTGTTGAAGCGGTTAAGATGGCTGTGAGCTGTGGAGGAGGGGTTGAGGTGACTGTAAGCTGTGGTGAAGGAGCTAAAGTGGCTTTGAGTTGTGGGTTGTGAGCTGTGGTGAAGGAGCTGAGACAACTGTGAGTTGTGATGAAGAGGATGAGGCAGGTGTGAGCTGTGATGTAGAGGCTGAGGCAGGTGTGAGCTGTGATGTAGAGGCTGAGGTAGGTGTGAGCTGTGGTGGAGGGGCTGAGGCAGGTGTGAGCTGTGGTAGAGGGGCTAAGGCAGGTGTGATCTGTGGTGGAGGGGCTGAGGCAGGTGTGAGCTGTGATGTAGAGGCTGAGGCAGGTGTGAGCTGTGATGTAGAGGCTGGGGTAGGTGTGAGCTATGGTGGAGAGCTGAGGTAGTTGTGAGCTGTGATGTAGAGGCTGGATCAGGTGTGAGCTGTGGTGGAGGGGCTGAGGTGACTTTGAACTATGGTAGAAGGGCTGTCTAATTTGACTTCATCAAGTTTTAACACATTGTTATTTCAGTACAAAAAAATAAATAACAAAATGTCATATATATATATATATATATATATATATATATATATATATATATATATATATATATATATATATATATATATATATATATATATATATATATATATATATATATATATATATATATATATATATATATATATATATATATATATATATATATATATATATATTTCCTCATTTTTTTCTCTCTCTTGCACACATGACCATATCATCCTTCGCTTCCTCCTACTTCTGAGGCAACTTCCTCTCACCCGTCACCTCACTTGACTGGTGTTACCTCTCTCTCCGTGCACCTCCTCCCACCAACATCTGCTTAGGTCACGCACGCCTCGCTGCCTGCTGGTGTCACTTGACCCACAACACCTAGCTGAGGTCATCTGTCCTTCACGTCTATGATCCCCATTTGTCACTCCATACCACATTCTATAATCTATCTCACGCTAACATCTGCCATCAGTATTTTGCTTACCTTCACATCACAACACATGACTTCATTAACTATTTGTCTCGTATTACCCGGAAACTCACTCACCTTAGACCACTTCAGCACCAACTTGGTGCCTAACTCTTCATACTCTTGCTTCACTGCTCATTTTATTCGCTCACTTGACATTTTGCGTCGCTGCAGTAATGCCTGTTTGCTTCACCTTACCTCATTACCATGCGAGACGACCTCATTGGCAACACTTCACGTCACTGCACCTTTAAGCTCATCATATCATCGCCTTGATGCTTGCCTGTCCCTTAACCATTTACTCTTGATACCACTTTCATATCTGCATAGGTCGTCTCATCTAACCTGAATCTTCCCCCTAAGTCATTCAGTCTTATCATTTCCTCACTAAATGAGAATATATTCCATGTAGATTTATGCAGCCGTTCTAAACTGCAGTTCACCTGGTTGACAAAATTTGATTTTTATTTCGAAATTTTTCTGCCCAGTTGTACACAATACCATCTTAAGACTCGTTTCTAATCTCAGCTCACCTTACAACTTGCACACCTGACATCTCACTAAGCACTTATTCAAGTCGTTACTAACATATGTTTGCCGTCTTATTTCAGCACTTACTTGTATCAAATCGCTTCACCACCTTACCTCAGCCTCTGCACTCATCATGCAAGTCCTTGACAATATTACATTTACCTCCGCAACTTTTTATGATATTCTTACAGCAACTGTTTTTGATTTATCTTCAGCATCTTTTCATACACGTCACACTCCAACTGATAGTTACATTCCGTTAACACCTGCACGTTCCACCGTACCTCAGCACCTGTTGTCACTTAGCTTCAGCACATACCTATATCACTTCACTTACCTCAACACCTTTTCATATCACGTCACTCCCAGCACTTGTGTGTCACCTTACCACCTCAGTACCTACTCATATCACGTCACTCCACCACCTACCACCTCTCTTTCACCTTACCTCAACACCTGCTTATATCGTGTCACTCCACCACCTGTCTGTCACCTCACCTCAACACCTGTTCATATCACATCAATCCAGCACTCCAGCAGCCTCTCTGTCTAGAACCAAAGCACCGTTTCTGTGACTGATAGACCAGTTGACTGGGTAATGACTTATTTGCTTCTTTGATGACTGTGAAACTCTTTACGATCCTTATTGCCGTCTCTCGCAGCATCACTTCATATCGATATGTAATTTGATATGTAATTGTCTATTGTTTTTCACAAATGTGCATGACTTAATCCTTATAATTGCTGTCTTTGAGTTTCTAATGTACTAATTTGCTTGCACAAGAAGCAGTTCTGTAATTCCTTATCTTACAGATTTGACTTAGATCTATATGATAACCGTGTATTATTCACTGGCACTTCATTTCTCTGCAACTTTGAATGTCTTACTGGCTAAGTCCATATGATTTTCGTTAAAGCTATCGTCCCTGCTCATTCTCTCAAGATCAACGCGAATGTGTACGTTTTGAGTAGGTTTCTCACTAAACTGTAATACGACATCATCAAAGAATCAAAGAAGTTTAGGGTAGTGTCCACACCCGCAGCTACACGTATGTGTAGAATATCCCTTTACAATCAGATCGTCTTCAGTATAGATTCCTTCTACTTGCTTATAATGTTTTTTGTCTACCATTTTTTTCTAACATCCTCAAATAATGCAATTAGTATTATCAACAGTTATGAATATTCCAGTGCAATATTGAGATTAACAATGAAGACGTCATAGGCAGTTTTGTTTCCTCCGTCATTGTTACGCAGACTGTACCTTGGAATTTCTTAAGAAAGAAAATATCTATTTCCAACATCCAAGCAGGATTCAGAGATGCCAGATGTAACTTTTTTCTCTAATGTAATTTCACCTAACTCTTAAGTTTTGCTTTGAAGATTGTGAGCATTGGCTTTGGAATGATGTGAGAAGTACTTACGGAGCCAGACCTGCTCCATACCGGGTGCGTTTTCGTCCATGATACACGTGTAGATTTACTGAGGAGCTGCAGATATCTATAGCACCCACTTGGTTCAGATGTAAGCCGACCTTCGTCGACATACGTAGCTGTTCGTAGGAAAGGATGACATACATTACGATGACTGAATGCCTCGCTGAAGTTAGCGTCTCTGGTGCTGATCCTGGGAATAGAGAAGTATATTCTGATCTATTTTCAGCCTCGGGATACCCTGGGATGAAGGTAACATGTTTGCTTCTGGTCTGCTGATGAAACCCAAAAGAATAGGTAACGTCTTTCTTGAACTATAGTGTTAATTGTTGATAAACATCATGTAGGTATTTGTTCAGCAGTGATTTAGATGTACTTGACAGTGTGCCCCATGACAATATCTGATGGTAGTTTATCCCTGTGTTCTATAATTCTCCCGTCAAGTCTGTACCGTCATAACCCCGTCATTGCGTCCCTATGACGTGTAGAAACTACATTGTACTATCACTATCATTAACTGTGTCGCATCTTTTCAGAGCCAACAAAAAAATATCTTGGAACTTTTGTTGTTAAAGTTTTCTAAGACTCTTTTATTCTGAGCAACAGCAGTAAGACTGCCGTTGCATTTTTGTATTTACTCTTTATTTCCCTTCGTCTTTGACCAGAACCGACAAGAGTATTTTAGCTGTGGTCTGACTGGAGTGCTCCAGAAAGTAAGTAATGAGTCTTATGTCTCGTAACTTACGACTCTAATTATATAACCTCACTATCTGTTGATTTCATTCACAGGCAGCTAACCATCGCCTAGCTTATCTTTGGTCATTACTGATTATCTAACACTAAAAAGTCCTTTCCTTCATATGTTCTCAACAATGGCTCACCAGACATCATATTTTCGTGTTGAATATTATCATTATCATGACGCATTGCTCAGCAGTGTTCCACGCTGTAGTCCATTTGCCGTGTCTGACCACTACGGCAGTTGGTCGAAATCTCTCTGGATCGTGTATCATGGAGCAACCTTCCTTTGTTGGAGTTTTATTTCATAATTTCATGTCCTCGGCACATTTTGAGATCTTTTTTCATAGTGACCAGACATGGCACGGAGAGATGTATGCCCCAGTCAAGGCCATTTTGGGTGAAAGGAAAAAGTTGAAAAGAAAGTAGTAATTAACCAGGGGCTTCGCAAGTGTTTGTAGACCCGTCTCTTAAAGAAAGAAAGGTTATATGAAGACGGAAAAACAGATGAAGGAAGAGAATTCCACAGTTTAGCTGTTCGAGGGTAGGAAGACGTATCATAACAGCCAATCCTCGAGTGGCCGGTCTCCACACAGAAGCTTTGGAAAGCAGATGCCAAACGCGTGTCCCGGAGTCCAGACGTTTGGGGTGAAAACACATGCAGAAAGGTACACGAGAACAATGGCCAAAATGATACCTATAGAACAGAGAGAGAGCAGCAACATCGCTGCGAACAGAAAGTGGAAACTTGAAGAGAGGTGAAGCCAGGAGAATTAATGTGACGAAAGGCTTTTGATTCCAATCTAGGTAATAGAGAGGTGGAGGATGAGCCACCCAACGTGTGTGTGCAATATTCATAATAGAGCGAATGAAACCCATGTGGATGTGAAACAGCTGCTCACAAAGAAAATAGTTACGGCACCTGTACATCAATGCCAGCTTTTAGGAAGCAGACTCTGGAATACTGATTATGTGGGGCTTCCAGGACAGAGTGGAGATGATTATGCCCAACGTGTTTATATTATTACAAGGTTGAAATTACGGTGTTCTGAAATTGAACAGAGGGAGGCAAATGATTCATGGAAAGAGATATAGTGGGAACTTAGTTTTAGCATTATCAAATTTCACAAGTATACTGCCTCCCTTGTCCGAAGTGCTGCTCAGGTCAGAAATGAGGGAGGAATTATCATCAGTACAAGTAAGAGAACGAGTCATGAAAGAGAGGAAGGAAGCATAAGTGAATTGAAGTTTGTAGACAAGAGTAAATAGAGTCAGAACTAAAAGATAGAAAATCATTTATTGAGAGAAGAGAGTAGGTGACAGGACAGGATCTTGAGGAACACCACAATTGATAGGACAAGAGAGAAGCCGCTCCATCGATGATTACTGGGAGTGACAGTGTCAGGAAGTTCCAAATATTTTTCAGGTAGCAGAAGTGAGAGCAATGAGGCGATAGCTGGAGGGGGTTACAGTGGTCTACATTTCTTAGTACCGGGCTGCACCAGGGTTTGCTTCCAAGTGGATCGAAAACTCTGGGTTTTTAGAACGAGGCGAAATAAGCGAGCAAGGATTAATGTTAGATCAGAGGCGAACTCCTTTAGAACACGAGGAGATATGCCATATGAGCCTTACACTATGTCCACTTAGATATGGGAGATTGTATGGAACAGCTTGCACGAGCAGGATACAGGAGATGGTACAGTTCAGAAGGTGATGGGGGCGGAGATCAGAGTCTGAATCATCCAAAGATGAGTTAAAGGATAACAAGGTGTCCAGAGGAACGGCTTTATGAGTTGGAGAGTTAGCAACAGACTGATCAGGTCGGAGAAGCGAAGGAAAGGTTAAATTACAGAAGTTGTTGATGATTTTGGTTAGGGTCCAACTTCATGTATCAGCTGAAGAAGTCAAGTCAGCACACTTTCGTTTTAGGAAAGTGTTCTTGGCTCTTCGAAGAACAGCTGTGTAGTGATTCCGAGCAGATATGATGGTAGAGTGGGTTTCAGAGGAAGGGAAGAGTTTCATGGTCAACTACGCATGCGACAGGCATCAGATCAGCAACGATTCCCTGTCTCTCCATCGCTGTTGTAGATGATAAGAGGCGAGGACTTGGAACTGAGCCCTGTGGTCTATCAGTCAAGCTCAGCCAGTCGGATGCTTCTCCGTCTAATATCTTCCTGTCTGTAAGCCAGATTGCGATCCACGAGCATGGTCGATACCCTAAGTCATGTGATTCACTTTGAGAACCTTTTATGAGTCGCTTTATCGCACTCTATTTTGGAAGTCTTAAGTACATAACATAAGATGGTATTTCTGAATCTCAGGAGCTAAACTTTTGATTAGATAAATCTTTTTAGTTCGTTGATATGATCATTTATTACGGAACTGATTTTGATCTGCCTATTCATCTGTATATTCTACTCTCTATTTGATGTGGTCGGTCAGTTCCATACAACCTTCGAGCATCACTTGCACGCATTCTTAACCGTCCATTGTGTGTTCTCGTGAAACATTGATTTTCCACGTTTATGACAGTGGTTGTTGCCTTTTCACTGTACACGTTATAATGATTCGTCAAGTGAGACCAGAGTGTCCATTCTTACTAATCTGCACAAGAAAAAATACTTCCATTTTATCTGGTCCCCAGTCACTTTCTCTAGCACCTTCACCTGTGATGTTCCGAGCCATAATCAATTCTCTCTGTCTGCATCATCCATCTTCATGAGGTCTATCTCTCCTCTTTGTTCTTGTACTGCTATATATGTAGTGCGCAGTTGAATATCATCCTGACCAACGTGTCTATAACCTCCTCACATCTTTGTTCTTTACTCTGCCTCTCCTATTAGTTTGAAATGCAATATGCCAGGGATCCATCTCCACTTCTCATACACCTGACCTCTCCTAGCCTTTGTACACTTGTGTTTCGCATTCCTACTTCAGGAATTGCGACAGGTACTCACATCATGCACGCAGCTTGCATACTCACGGCCTGAATTTTCCTCATTCACTAGGGATGGCTCCTGTGTCCCAGTCTTTGTCTTTCTTCCTTGCGTGAGTCTACTTTCATTTACAGCTCTTCCACCATTGCTAGACTTTACTCTCCAATACCTAAGTTATCCAAACACCTAATGTTTCTCTACGTTAACTGATCTTGCATTCTCATCTCCCATTCCTCCACAGAAACGAGTTTCTTACTTTCATCGCCTTCACTCCTACTTATACACCACTGAACAGGGTTACTATTCTGCTCATCTGTTTATCTTATTTACACAACAACATTGCCTCATCTACATATCAAAAGCCTCGGCAAGTTCCATCGTGTTTCTCAATGGTTAAGATATCACATCACAGTCGACCAGTCTCACACACTGCCTCGTCTAAAACATCATTTGATAAACATAGTGACATCACAGCAACTTTACCTTTTCACGCTACAACATTTGTATCACAACATTTCCCTTTTCCTACGTTACAGAAGCCAGTCATCGACAAATAACCACATCAAGGCCAGGCGTTAATTGAAATATAGAAGGAATATGAAAGGGGAAAAATAAGAGAGAATGGAAAGCATTTACTAATTTTAGACAAAGCGAAAAACCTGTATCCTAAAATGTCACCAGGTTATAGCTATTGAAAAAAGACATTAGAGGGGAGAGAGTGCTAATGATTTGAAGTGTATGAAAAAGAAACAACTATCAAAACGGACCATTCTTGAGTTGCCAACGGCCACACAGTAATCATGTGACGCACCAGCTTGCCGAGCATTGCGTGAGCTAGCGAGTGGTGGGGGCACACAAGAAACACGCTCGTGGGAGCAAAAACAAAAGTAATATCTTTAGAAGAGGAAAAATGAACTATCATTGTGGCGTGGGGAAAGCAAGTCAAGTTTTAACTTAGCCTGGGACAGTTTATAAGTCGGACCGCTTTTGACTCAACTCTGTCAAGTAAGAATGCTAGCAGAGTTAGAACCACCCTAGATGTGAGAGCAGTACTCCGTGCAAGAACGAATCAATCCTTTGTATAAACGGAACAACTGTTCACAAGAAAGGAAAATTCGAAAACAACAGAACTCCCGGTTTCTTAGAGGTAGATTTAGGTATTTCCATAATGCAGGGTTTCCAAGAATGTTCAAATTAAACTTAACCAGATTTCGTCTACCCCACTGAGATATACTGTCCAAGTCTGAATTTAATCATGAAGTTGGATCGAGACGAGATGCAGACCTAGTAGGTCATCAACGTATGAGTGCATTTGGTTATTTGTGGAAGAAAGGAAATCGTTGATAGAAATGGGAAAGAGTGTAAGGGACAGTAGAGAACCTTGAGGGATATCACTATTAAGTGAAAAAGGAAGAGTGGCTAATCCATAACAACCACGGAGATAGATCGGCCAGAGAAGATGTCAGATATGAGGGAGCAAAGTGCAGAAGAGAAGCTAAAAAAGGGGAGTCTACACATGAGACCCAAATACCACTCCCTGTCCAAAGCTTTGAATATATCAAGGGCAACTACAAATGACTCCCCAACATTTTCCAGGGATGATGCATAGACATTAGTAAGATAGGAAAGAATATCGCCAGTGAAACTCACCTCACGGAAGCCATTCTGGTGTTCAGAGATCCAAGATGTCTGAGGATATGGGAGGTGAGAAAGGTTCCAAAGACTTTGGAAATGGAAATCTCAAAGCAACAGAACGATAGTTTGAGACGTAAGAACAGTCTCCCGTCTTAGAGATGGGATGTAGCAACGTACGCTTCAAGGAAGAAGGAAAAGCTATGGTTTTTAGGCAGAAAAAGAACAGAAGAGCAAGCACAGATGCAGTCTCAAAGGCAAAATCTTTCAGTACACGGGGATGGATGCATGACTCCATTTTCTAAAAGAATTTTTACGTCTTATATGGACAGTAAAGAATCACAATTTCCCAAAGTGCTTTTTCTGTTCAATGTACCAAACGCCTTTTTGTCAGTCCAAGAAAGTAGATTGCACTTTCCTCTTTTTCTCTGAATTTTTTGCCAGGTATTTGTCTAAATGTCAGACCTTTCCTTGCTCCAACCTCTCTTTCACCAACAGGGAGTTCAGAACTCCTGTGAAGCGTTGACCATTTACCATACACCTTCCTACTAAAATCAAGGGGACATTACTCTATAATTCTTACACTCACTCTAAGTTCCCTTCAATACCGTCGTAGAATTACTGCCTTCATTCAGTCTCCGGGCATATAACTACCTTTCCAGGCCTCCATACAAATCTTTTCATGTCCATGCAACAGCTTTATCATCTCCACTCTCCATTAAAATTCTCACGACCTCAGCTAAAACCCTAATTTATCAATTATTTTAAGAGATTTATTGTTCGTCTTTCTTCCTCTTTAATGATGATTTCCGCTCTCATATGTCCATTCCTCTCTATCCTTAACTAATATCTGCTGTACCACAATCAGATCTCTAAAATCCCATCTCTTGTTACATTTTATTAGTTTACTATCTTCTAAAAATGAGCAATTCATTGCCTCAGCTGGAGTTATGAAGATTAAAACATCCAAATTTTGAGAAGCATTATTTTTCTGCACGTAACATTGTTTCACATTCGCGACCTCAGAGTAACTCGCCACCGTTCCTCCAGCTCGTGATTTAGTGGGATGGATGTCTGATCATTATCTTGTGGAGGCGAAGGCGAAGATTTGTAGAGGTTTTCAGAAAAGAAGAATGTTGGAGTGAAGAGAGTGGTGAGAGTAAGTGAGCTTGGTGAAGAGACTTGTGTGAGAAAGTACCAGGAGAGACTCAGTGAACAATGGAAAAAGGTGAGAACAAAGGACGTAAGGGGAGTGGGGGAGGAATGGGATGCATTTGAA
>NC_092226.1:61004082-61009082 GCF_036320965.1 Panulirus ornatus
CTTCGACGCTCCCAGAACTTTAGCCCCCTCCCCTACCCTATGATTCACTTCCGCTTCCATGGTTCCATCCGCTGCGAAATCCACTCCCAAATATCTAAAACACCTCACTTCTTCCAGTTCTTCTCCATTCAAACTTACCTCCTAAATGACATGTCACTCAACTCTACTGTACCTAATAACCTTGCTCTTATCCACTTTTACTCTCAGCTTTCTTCTTTGACACACTTTACCAAACTCAGTCACCAGCTTCTGCAGTTTCTCACACGAATCAGCCACCAGCGCTGTATCATCAGCAAACTGACTCACTTCCCAAACTCTCTCATCCACAACAGACTGCATACTTGCCCCTCGTTCCAACACTTTTGCATTCACCTCCCTAACAACCCCAGTTGTACGGAGGAGCGTGGATTTGCTTGAAATGAGATGTTTGAGGACAATATGTGGTGTGAGGTGGTTTGATCGAGTAAGTGATAAGAGGGTAAGAGAGATGTGTGGTAATAAAAAGAGTGTGGTTGAGAGAGCAGAAGAGAGTGTTTTGAAATGCTTTGGTCACGTGGAGAGAATGAGTGAGGAAAGATTGACCAAGAGGATATATGTGTCAAAGTTGGAGGGAACGAGGAGAAGTGGGAGACCAAATTGGAGGTGGAAAGATGGAGTGAAAAAGATTTTGAGTGATCGTGGCCTGAACATGCAGGAGGGTGAAAGGCGTGCAAGGAATAGAGTGAATTGGAACGACGTGGTATACCGGGGTCGACGTGCTGTCATTGGATTGAACCAGGGCATGTGAAGCGTCTGGGGTAAACCATGGAAAGTTCTGTGGGCCCTGGATGTGGAAAGGGAGCTGTGGTTTCGGTGCATTATTACATGACAGCTAGAGACTGAGTGTGAACGAATGTGGCCTTTGTTGTCTTTTCCTAGCGCTACCTCGCGAACATGACGGGGGAGGGGGTCGTTATTTCATGTGTGGCGGGGTAGCGATGGGAATGAATGAAGGCAGACAGTATGAATTATGTACATGTGTATATATGTCTATGTCTGTGTGTGGACGTGTATGTATATACATGTGCATGTGGGTGGGTTGGGCCACTCTTCCGTCTGTTTACTTGCGCTACTTCGCTAACGCGGGAGACAGCGAGAAAGCAAAACATAATAAATGAATAATATATATATATATATATATATATATATATATATATATATATATGTTTGTGTGTGTGTGTATTCAGTTTCTCTGTATTCAGTCAGCAGTTACGTGTACAGATGAAACATTTGTCTGGCGTTGTTGTTAAATCATTTATAGTCTTGGCATTTACAAACTTTTGACAGTAACTAAGTTGTCAACTCACCCATGTGCACAGAAACTTTTTCCCGCGTCAGCATCACATTCGTCACCTTTAAGGTTTATTTCATTATTTCCTGGTAATAGTATTATCCTCTATTGTGACTTACGTTGTCGAATTTATTCAGAATTCTGTAAACTTTTATTTGGACACCACAAAGGCTTCGCTTCTGACAAAAATGAGATCTAATCTTCGTTACTTCTTTTCATACAGTAGGTTTGCAAGAGAGAGAAATTAGTTTTCTTTGTATTTGTTCCAGCTTTCTTCCATCATTCATTGCAGTTTGGTGACCAGAATTTAACTGCATTGTGAAGGTAACGTGTTACTAGTGTAATATTAGCAAAGGACAAAATTGTGCCTAGTGTTTTGCAGTCGATGTTTCTCGCTATGAAAACCAGTATTCGATTTCATTCTTTACTTACACTCAGACGCTGTCATAGTATACTCCAGAGTGTCACTGATAACAATTCCAAGATCCAATGTTTTCACTTATTGTACTACACCGAGTCTCCAAACATTTGATAGCCGTACTACGTAGTGTTATCCCTGAACTGCATAACTTTCGATTTGTCTACCTTAATTTTCAGCTGCCAATAGTCAGACCACTCTGCTAGTTTATTAAGATAACCTTCAATTGTATCACAGTCTTATACCATTCGCGAATTAAGAGATCTGAATTATGAGACGGATTTCTAGATCATCAATGTATAATCTGAAAAGAAGAGGAGCCAAGGACCGACCCCTGTGGTACGCCAATCGTTCAGTCAGTCTGAGGTTTCGCCACTTAAAACTATACGTTGCTTTCTGTCGGTGACCCAAAATCATCAATCCAGACACAAAATCTGTACTTACTCCCTGTGATCTAAAGCTACATAGCAGTCTCTTGTGTGGTACTTTATCGAATGTTTTTTGAAAGTCGAGGTATATTACATCAGAGGCCAGAGTCCTACCTACCATATGTGGTATCACAAAATTCCAGCAGATTTGTTAAACGAGATCTTTTGTTGCGGAAACAATGCTGTTTGTCTGATATTTCGAGATCAACAATCTAACAATTTTATCTCTCATCTCTTTTTTCTTCGTTTTATCTAGAGCTGACGTGAGGAGTGATATTTGCCAAATTTTAGTCTTTAGTTACCTTACTTTCCTATTGTGAATGTATAAATGCATTTTTTTTATGGGGAATATCAAATTTCGTCTGACCTTCTGAAATCCTGAGGCTAAGTTTTCAGGGTCAGTCGATCTGTTTGGGCTTCAGATCTACGTGTTATAGAACTTCATAACACTTAATCTCCGGTACTTTTACTTCTCCTCACCACACCGTCAAATGTTTGTTTGCGGTTGCGTCACTGCTCATTCTTCCTCCTCAGCTGTATATACGGAGTGCAAGGATGAATTTGCTATGAAAACCAATTGCTTGTCATCATCAGCTACTTTACCAAGTGCTGTTATCACAGATCCTATTGTATCTTATGCGTTCTTTTTTCATCTCACGTATTTTATGAATACTTTGCCGTAGTTTTTCATACTAAGGAAATTATTTGTTGTCATATAACCTTTACGCGATTCCCATTGTTTTCCATTCTTTTTTCTTTTAAAAAATGTTGGTTATATTTTCCTAGCCATCCAGGCCAGTTTGAAGTTTACGTTGTATTTCTTTATAAATATTGGATGGTGTTTACGCTCAATACGAAGTCATTTGTTTTTGGAAATACACAACATCTCTGCTGTTTCAACATCGATGGGTTACATCAAGGTGATAATGTTATTCTCATGTCTCACTTTATCTAAGTTTGCGCACCTGATGACTTAGGATCAATACTTGATTTTCCACCGTTTCTGTTTCCAGTCTAATGGTATCATGGTCAGTATGTGCCAGTCTCCCACCCATCTAAAAAGTATTGATCGAGTCTGTTGTAGCTGGTGAAGGCAAGATCGAGGAAACCTTGGACTTTGATCGCCATCTCAATTAATGGGTCAAGAAAAGTGCCTTCAGGCAAGCTAATGAGTCTATCACTCCCTCCAACACCAATTAACGTATTTTATTTTACATACTTGGGTTGTTACCTGCCTTGATACCTTCATTATTTTTCACAATAGATTTCGTTACGTCCATTAGAATCTTGTCTTCATTTTTGCATTGGACGCCGAAATGCAGCTTGCATCTTTGCCGTCGTTGTCAGTCACTACATAATATGTCACAGGTACTGGCATCTACCTTGCTTACCCTGACTACACCAAGTATTGCTAATTCGGCGAGTTAATGATATACATTCTCAGTTTACCCACGCGTGTGTTTTTTGAAACCGATGTTTTCGGCTACTCTCATTTTTCTTTGCCTTTTATTGGAGCCTTGGTAACCAATTATCTAGTCAGAGTTTACCGGATTATCGCTACTGGTACGCAGGTTTGAAACTCTGTTTGTGTGTGTGTGTGTGTGTGTGTGTGTGTGTGTGTGTGTGTGCAGCAGTGGGGAGGGGATCCTCGTTTACTAGTACCTAGTCCGTGACTTCGATATAACCTGTCCTGCTCTGGTCATCTACCTGCTTTATTCCCTGAGAGAGAGAGAGAGAGAGAGAGAGAGAGAGAGAGAGAGAGAGAGAGAGAGAGAGAGAGAGAGAGAGAGAGAGAGAGAGAGAGAGAGAGAGTGCCTACGACGAGATCTCACCCTGAGACACGTCTAGTAAGTGCTTTTTTTTCTTAATAATTTTTTTATTCTCCGCTGCCTCGCGCAGTGCATTGCTCAGTTTTGAGCTCATACTGAGGTTTTTTCAAACCATTTACCCAGCTGTCTTTAAAAAGTTTATGCACTCGTTCCCTGTATATTGTTTTTTCTTACTTGGATTGACTTGCGCTTATATTCTGAATCTCTTTTGCTGGGCATGTGAATAGTTTTATATGGTTGTCTTTCACATCGTGCTTATCATGAAGTTTTTGGTTCGAGAAAATATACTTCTTCTTGTTTGCTCCAGTGCGAATGTAATCATATTTGTGGAGATGATTAGGTGATGGAAGAACACAGGGTAAGAGCAGAGACTTGATTCTAATTATCTCTGCGCAAGGCCTTCTTCAAGAAGAAGAATGACCATAAAGGACAGTTAACAAGCTATCATGCACACCACGGTGCTTATCTGACTTGCCTCCGACCCGCCTCCTTCTGTCTTTCCGTTTGGATAGACTAGTCTGCTGGCTCCGGCCTTCTCGTTGACCAGTCCGGTATTGCAATATGACCCGATATCTCTGCACAGCTAGCAAAGCACAGCCTAGTCGGCGTTGATTCTTCCAGTCGTATGTAGTCTGCTTCCATGTGCTTATCTCTAGATCATTATACAACACCAGGACGTTCTCCCACCTGGGTAGATGCTTCTTCTCATCTAAGTCTCGTTTGAAATCCACTCTTTTTCCTTCTAACCCAAGTCCTGTTTATCAGAAAATGGCTCGTCAGCATCTGTTGCAGGGGGATCTTACAAACCATACTTGGCATCTTGCTGGTATCGTCTTACCCACTTCATTTACGTCTTGTAAGACCCAAGTTTTCTTCCCAGTGATCACGTCCGTGACTCGTGCCCTTTGTGAGTTAGGCTTCACTTGGAACCTGTTTTTACTGAATTAATTGCTTCGTCATTATCTTTTTCCTGTTCATGACTCACTCTTTTTTCT
>NC_092226.1:61014082-61092795 GCF_036320965.1 Panulirus ornatus
GTATTGTTGACTGGTTGGTAAGGTTATTTAATGTATGTATGACTCATGGTGAGGTGCCTGAGGATTGGCGGAATGCGTGCATAGTGCCATTGTACAAAGGCAAAGGGGATAAGAGTGAGTGCTCAAATTACAGAGGTATAAGTTTGTTGAGTATTCCTGGTAAATTATATGGGAGGGTATTGATTGAGAGGGTGAAGGCATGTACAGAGCATCAGACTGGGGAAGAGCCGTGCGGTTTCAGAAGTGGTAGAGGATGTGTGGATCAGGTGTTTGCTTTGAAGAATGTATGTGAGAAATACTTAGAAAAGCAAATGGATTTGTATGTAGCATTTATGGATCTGGAGAAGGCATATGATAGAGTTGATAGAGAAGCTCTGTGGAAGGTATTAAGAATATATGGTGTGGGAGGCAAGTTGTTAGAAGCAGTGAAAAGGTTTTATCGAGGATGTAAGGCATGTGTACGTGTAGGAAGAGAGGAAAGTGATTGGTTCTCAGTGAATGTAGGTTTGCGGCAGGGGTGTGTGATGTCTCAATGGTTGTTTAATTTGTTTATGGATGGGGTTGTTAGGGAGGTAAATGCAAGAGTCCTGGAAAGAGGGGCAAGTATGAAGTCTGTTGGGGAAGAGAGAGCTTGGGAAGTGAGTCAGTTGTTGTTCGCTGATGATACAGCGCTGGTGGCTGATTCATGTGAGAAACTGCAGAAGCTGGTGACTGAGTTTGGTAAAGTGTGTGGAAGAAGAAAGTTAAGAGTAAATGTGAATAAGAGCAAGGTTATTAGGTACAGTAGGGTTGAGGGTCAAGTCAATTGGGAGGTGAGTTTGAATGGAGAAAAACTGGAGGAAGTGAAGTGTTTTAGATATCTGGGAGTGGATCTGTCAGCGGATGGAACCATGGAAGCGGAAGTGGATCATAGGGTGGGGGAGGGGGCGAGAATTTTGGGAGCCTTGAAAAATGTGTGGAAGTCGAGAACATTATCTCGGAAAGCAAAAATGGGTATGTTTGAAGGAATAGTGGTTCCAACAATGTTGTATGGTTGCGAGGCGTGGGCTATGGATAGAGTTGTGCGCAGGAGGATGGATGTGCTGGAAATGAGATGTTTGAGGACAATGTGTTGTGTGAGGTGGTTTGATCGAGTGAGTAACGTAAGGGTAAGAGAGATGTGTGGAAATAAAAAGAGCGTGGTTGAGAGAGCAGAAGAGGGTGTTTTGAAATGGTTTGGGCACATGGAGAGAATGAGTGAGGAAAGATTGACCAAGAGGATATATGTGTCGGAGGTGGAGGGAACGAGGAGAAGAGGGAGACCAAATTGGAGGTGGAAAGATGGAGTGAAAAAGATTTTGTGTGATCGGGGCCTGAACATGCAGGAGGGTGAAAGGAGGGCAAGGAATAGAGTGAATTGGAGCGATGTGGTATACCGGGGTTGACGTGCTGTCAGTGGATTGAATCAAGGCATGTGAAGCGTCTGGGGTAAACCATGGAAAGCTGTGTAGGTATGTATATTTGCGTGTGTGGACGTGTGTATGTACATGTGTATGGGGGGGGGGGGTTGGGCCATTTCTTTCGTCTGTTTCCTTGCGCTACCTCGCAAACGCGGGAGACAGCGACATAGTATAAAAAAAAAAAAGAAAAAAAAAAAAAATATATATATATATATATGAATATATATATATATATATATATATATATATATATATATATATATATATATATATATATATATATATATATATATATATATATATATATATATATATATAATCTTCACCTTCGCCTCCACAAGATAATGATCAGACATCCCTGCAGTTGCACCTCTCAGGACATTAACATCCAAAAGTCTCTCTTTCGCACGCCTGTCAATTAACACGTAATCCAATAACGCTCTCTGGCCATCTCTCCTACTTACATAAGTATACTTATGTATATCTCGCTTTTTAAACCAGGTATTCCCAATCATCAGTCCTTTTTCAGCACATAAATCTACAAGCTCCTCACCATTTCCATTTACAACACTGAACACCCCATGTATACCAATTATTCCCTCAACTGCCACATTACTCACCTTTGCATTCAAATCACCCATCACTATGACCCGGTCTCGTGCATCAAAACCACTAACACACTCATTCAGCTGCTCCCAAAACACTTGCCTCTCTTGATCTTTCTTCTCATGCCCAGGTGCATATGCACCAATAATCACCCACCTCTCTCCATCAACTTTCAGTTTTACCCATATTAATCGAGAATTTACTTTCTTACACTCTATCACATACTCCCACAACTCCTGTTTCAGGAGTATTGCTACTCCTTCCCTTGCTCTTGTCCTCTCACTAACCCTTGACTTTACTCCCCAGACATTCCCAAACCACTCTTCCCCTTTACCCTTGAGCTTCGTTTCACTCAGAGCCAAAACATCCAGGTTCCTTTCCTCAAACATACTACCTATCTCTCCTTTTTTCACATCTTGGTTACATCCACACACATTTAGGCACCCCAATCTGAGCCTTCGAGGAGGATGAGCACTCCCCGCGTGACTCCTTCTTCTGTTTCCCATTTTAGAAAGTTAATACAAGGAGGGGAGGATTTCTGGCCCCCCGCTCCCGTCCCCTCTAGTCGCTTTCTACGACACGCGAGGAATACGTGGGAAGTATTCTTTCACCCCTATCCCCAGGGATAATATACATATATATATATACATATACATGGAGGCTAAGGTGAAGATTTGTATGGGTTTTCAGAGAAGAAGAGTGAATGTTGGGGTGAAGAGGGTGGTGAGAGTAAGTGAGCTTGAGAAGGAGACCTGTGTGAGGAAGTACCAGGAGAGACTGAGTACAGAATGGAAAAAGGTGAGAACAATGGAAGTAAGGGGAGTGGGGGAGGAATGGGATGTATTTAGGGAATCAGTGATGGATTGCGCAAAAGATGCTTGTGGCATGAGAAGAGTGGGAGGTGGGTTGATTAGAAAGGGTAGTGAGTGGTGGGATGAAGAAGTAAGAGTATTAGTGAAAGAGAAGAGAGAGGCATTTGGACGATTTTTGCAGGGAAAAAATGCAATTGAGTGGGAGATGTATAAAAGAAAGAGACAGGAGGTCAAGAGAAAGGTGCAAGAGGTGAAAAAAAGGGCAAATGAGAGTTGGGGTGAGAGAGTATCATTAAATTTTAGGGAGAATAAAAAGATGTTCTGGAAGGAGGTAAATAAAGTGCGTAAGACAAGGGAGCAAATGGGAACTTCGGTGAAGGGCGCAAGTGGGGAGGTGATAACAAGTAGTGGTGATGTGAGAAGGAGATGGAGTGAGTATTTTGAAGGTTTGTTGAATGTGTTTGATGATAGAGTGGCAGATATAGGGTGTTTTGGTCGAGGTGGTGTGCAAAGTGAGAGGGTTAGGGAAAATGATTTGATAAACAGAGAAGAGGTAGTGAAAGCTTTGCGGAAGATGAAAGCCGGCAAGGCAGCGGGTTTGGATGGTATTGCAGTGGAATTTATTAAAAAAGGGGGTGACTGTATTGTTGACTGGTTGGTAAGGTTATTTAATGTATGTATGACTCATGGTGAGGTGCCTGAGGATTGGCGGAATGCGTGCATAGTGCCATTGTACAAAGGCAAAGGGGATAAGAGTGAGTGCTCAAATTACAGAGGTATAAGTTTGTTGAGTATTCCTGGTAAATTATATGGGAGGGTATTGATTGAGAGGGTGAAGGCATGTACAGAGCATCAGATTGGGGAAGAGCAGTGTGGTTTCAGAAGTGGTAGAGGATGTGTGGATCAGGTGTTTGCTTTGAAGAATGTATGTGAGAAATACTTAGAAAAGCAAATGGATTTGTATGTAGCATTTATGGATCTGGAGAAGGCATATGATAGAGTTGATAGAGATGCTCTGTGGAAGGTATTAAGAATATATGGTGTGGGAGGAAAGTTGTTAGAAGCAGTGAAAAGTTTTTATCGAGGATGTAAGGCATGTGTACGTGTAGGAAGAGAGGAAAGTGATTGGTTCTCAGTGAATGTAGGTTTGCGGCAGGGGTGTGTGATGTCTCCATGGTTGTTTAATTTGTTTATGGATGGGGTTGTTAGGGAGGTAAATGCAAGAGTTTTGGAAAGAGGGGCAAGTATGAAGTCTGTTGGGGATGAGAGAGCTTGGGAAGTGAGTTAGTTGTTGTTCGCTGATGATACAGCGCTGGTGGCTGATTCATGTGAGAAACTGCAGAAGCTGGTGACTGAGTTTGGTAAAGTGTGTGGAAGAAGAAAGTTAAGAGTAAATGTGAATAAGAGCAAGGTTATTAGGTACAGTAGGGTTGAGGGTCAAGTCAATTGGGAGGTGAGTTTGAATGGAGAAAAACTGGAGGAAGTGAAGTGTTTTAGATATCTGGGAGTGGATCTGGCAGCGGATGGAACCATGGAAGCGGAAGTGGATCATAGGGTGGGGGAGGGGGACGAAAATCCTGGGGGCCTTGAATAATGTGTGGAAGTCGAGAACATTATCTCGGAAAGCAAAAATGGGTATGTTTGAAGGAATAGTGGTTCCAACAATGTTGTATGGTTGCGAGGCGTGGGCTATGGATAGAGTTGTGCGCAGGAGGATGGATGTGCTGGAAATGAGATGTTTGAGGACAATGTGTGGTGTGAGGTGGTTTGATCGAGTGAGTAACGTAAGGGTAAGAGAGATGTGTGGAAATAAAAAGAGCGTGGTTGAGAGAGCAGAAGAGGGTGTTTTGAAATGGTTTGGGCACATGGAGAGAATTTGTGAGGAGAGATTGACCAAGATGATATATGTGTCGGAGGTGGAGGGAACGAGGAGAAGTGGGAGACTAAATTGGAGGTGGAAAGATGGAGTGAAAAAGATTTTGAGTGATCGGGGCCTGAACATGCAGGAGTGTGAAAGGCGGGCAAGGAATAGAGTGAATTGGATCGATGTGGTATACCGGGGTCGACGTGCTGTCAATGTATTGAATCAGGGCATGTGAAGCGTCTGGGGTAAACCATGGGAAGTTCTGTGGGGCCTGGATGTGGAAAGGGAGCTGTGGTTTCGGGCATTATTACATGACAGCTAGAGACTGAGTGTGGACGAATGGGGTCTTTGTTGTCTTTTCCTAGCGCTACCTCGCACACATGAGGGGGGAGGGGGATGGTATTTTATGTGTGGCGAGGTGGCGATGGGAATAAATAGACAGACAGTAAGAATTACGTACATGTGTATATATGTATTTGTCTCTGTGTGTATATATATGTGTACATTGAGATGTATAGGTATGTATATTTGCGTAGGTGGACGTGTATGTATATACATGCATATGGGGTGGGTTGGGCCATTTCTTTCGTCTGTTTCCTTGCGCTACCTCGCAAACGCGGGAGACAGCGACAAAAAATAAAAAGGAAAAAAAAAAAAAAAATATATATATATATATATATATATATATATATATATATATATATATATATATATATATAATTATTTTTCTATTATATCATATTATTCTTAATCGCCGTCTCCTACATTAGCGAGGTAGCGCAAGAAAGCAGACGAAAGAATGGCCCACCCCACCCACATACACATGTATATACATAAACGCCCACAAACGCACATATATATATACCTATACATTTCAACGCATACGTACATATACATACGCAGATACATATACATATATACACATGGACATTTTCATAATTGCTGCCTTTATCTATTCTTGTCGCCACCCCGCCACACATGAAATAGCAACCAAACGCCCCCCCACTCCCCCACCCCACACCCCACCCCATCCCTCACGAGGTAGCGTGATGAAAAGACAAAAAGGCCAAATTCGTTCACACTCAGTCTCTAGCTGTCATGTATAATGCACCGAAACCACAGCTCCCTTTCCACATCCAGGCCCCACAAAACTTTCCATGGTCTGCCCCAGACGCTTCGCACGCCCTGGTTTAATCCATTGACAGCATGTTGACCCTGGTATACCACATCGTTCCAATTTATTCTATTCCTTGCACGCCTTTCTCTCTCCTGTATGTTCAGGCCCCGATCGCTCAAAATCTTTTTTAATCCATGCTTTCACCTCCAATTTAGTCTCCCACTTCTCCTCGTTCCCTCCACCTCTGACATATATATCCTCTTGGTCAATCTTTCCTCACTCATTCTCTCCATGTGACCAAATCATTTCTATACACCCTTTTCTGCTCTGTCAACCACACTCTTTTTAATTACCACACATCTTTCTTACCTTTGCATTACTTACTCGACCAAACCACCTCACACCATATATTGCCCTCAAGCATTTCAATCCTAATACATCCACCCACCTCCGCACAACCCTATCTATAGCCCACGCCTCACAACCATATAAAATTGTTGGAACTACTATTCCTTCAAACATACCCATTTTTGCTCTCCGAGATAACGTTCTCGCCTTTCACACATTCTTCAGCGCTCCCAGAACCTTCGCTCCCTCCCCTACCCTGTGACACTTCCGCTTCCATGGTTCCATCCTCCGCTAATGCACCTGTAGATTGTAAAGCTTGATCATTATATGCTTGGACTTATATTCGAAAGCGATCCCTATAAATCCACGAACTTTCGTTCGCTATTTCTACTGGTTTTATGCGGTGCTGACTTGGCTTTAGGTCACCAAAGAGTAACACCCAAGTGGGATTTCCTCTTGTACCTTTTGTAGCAGAGCAGAATTCAAGCCGTAACATACTTCTCGTTTTTACGACCGATGTCTGTATATTTCTCCACATCTACAGTTGTATCATGTGTCACATCAGTTCAACACAAGTTGTCCTCATTAATCCTTGAGGTTGAAGGAATCTACATCTGATAACCATTTCATATCTTTAACATTCGCCATAACTGTAGCATTTATGAGATGACTGTTCTCACATTCCAACTAGTCATCCCATCCCTCGAACATTAGATCTTCTACAGTGGGGTATTATGCCACTCAGTGGCATAATACTCTGCATATGTTGCTGAATTCACATCTACCTCATAGAACAGATGTACTTGTCCTCTTGTATCTATCTTTCCAGCTTTATATTTCTATCCTTTTCTTCCTCTGATTTCTTATACTCTCGTTTCATTTCCTTTCCCTCCCTGTTCTTTGTTTTCATCATCTTGTCTTGCTTTTCCTTCTGCATTTTCGACGAGTTAAGCCTTCGGGTCCCGAATATTTTCCTCTCGGCTACGTTTGGTTGCCTCATCTTCATTATCAACATTTTCAAGATCTTGTATATAACATTATCATCTTTCTGCTCTTCCTCTTCAACTCATGTTTGTTTTCTATTACGTTTATTGTGTGTGACCTACATATTATCTCTCCTCGGCTGGTCGTGTCACATGTCGTCCATAAGGTTCCACCATCAGTGTCATATCCACCATCCATCAGACAATCAAACCTACTGATCCTGCAACCTGCGCATCTGATCCTTGGTTTAATTCGACGACAAACTTTGCCCCATTTGTTGTATCTCCTACAATTGTATGGACGACGCTTTACAAACTCTTCTCTCAGCAGGTCACACATTTTCAGTTACTGTTTACTTTAGAATGTTCTGTTTGCATTCGATTTGGTCTAATGTTTTCTTTACCCACATAATTTCTCTTTGTGTATGTTGATCCCTTTTGGCCTTCATGTCTTCGGATGATATATTGACTATATAGCTATAACATCTCATTAGCTTTGCCTCTTCTGTGTCTGTTATTTTCTTTCAAGGAAGAATTTCGCTCTTGTTTCTAGTTCTGATGATTATCATGTCTGCCTAGTTTTCTCTGTTTCCTGTCATTTTGTGACCTTCGTCGTATTTCACTTGGTATGACGTTACTCCAGGTTGTAGGTTTACGTTCCAGTATCCCCACACTTGCCTTCAGTTGTCGGTGACTGGATATTGTAAAAATTCATTATCATTATGTTTTATTTCATGAGAGAGAGAGAGAGAGAGAGAGAGAGAGAGAGAGAGAGAGAGAGAGAGAGAGAGAGAGAGAGAGAGAGAGAGAGAGAGAGAGAGAGAGAGAGAGAGAGAGAAGTTAGACAACAGCACTTGTCCCTCGCCTCTACTTCATTACTCAATGAATGCAAATAGCAATCGGGGTGTACGGCAGCACGGAATCAATGTGGTAATGAGTCATTAGAAGATGTTAGGCCGACAGTTAGGACTTAAGAGTTTAGGATGATTTTCTTAAGCAACTAATTTGGTCATTTTTAGTCCGGAAGCTGCTTACTAGATGATTTTTCTTTTCTTCTGATGTCAGAGGATCCCTTCACAAGCAGGCCTTATATACAATATAGAAAATTCTATAAAGCTAAGAAAATAAGGAATGAAGAGGAAGAATAAGTCTGAGACTTTTGGATACCATAGACCTGTTTTTGAAAGTGTAGGCCTCATGACTTGGACAGACAAAATGTTATTATATTGCAATTGGTATTCATGGATTCGGAGAAAGCATATGATAGGGTTCATGGATATGATTTGCGGAAGGGTTTATGATTATATGTTGTGGAAGGAATGCCATTCGAAGCAGAGAAGAATTTCTATCAAGAAAGTAAGACGTGTGGGCGAGTAGGTAGAGAGGAGAGTGAGTGACTTCAGGTGGAAGTTGGTTTGCAGCAGGGGTGTGTGATATCACCATGACTGTTTGATTTGTTTATGGGTGCGGTGGTGATGGAGGTGAATGGAATGGTCTTGGTAAGAAGGTCAGGTCTGTGGTTTGTTTGTAGTGGGCGTGATGAGGGCTGGCAGGTAAGTCAGATGTTACTTGCTGATGAATCGTCCTGGTAGCATGTTCAAATGAGAAACTGCAGAAATTGATTTCTGAGTTTGGAATAGTGTGTGAAGGAGAAAGCTGAGAGTGAATGTGAATAAAAGCAAGGTTATTAGTTTCAGCAGTAAAGACTGATTGGCTAGTTATGGTGCATATTCGAATGAGGAAAAGTTGGAGTATGTGAGATGTGCTAAATACCTGGGACTGGAGATGACAGGGAATGGATCCATGCAAGCTGAGCGAACCAGAGAGTGGATGAGGGGCGAAGGTGCTTGAAGCATTCAGGAATGTGTGAAAAGAGAGGTCATTATCTGCGAGGATTGATCGAGTAACATATCATAGGGTATGAAAGGTGCGGCTGAGAAGAGTATAGTTGAAAAAGTTCAAGCAGGTGTACTTGAAATGGTTTGGACATTTGGAGAGAATGAGAGAAAAGTTCATAAAGAGAATATATGAACAAGAAATGGGGATACAAGGAGAAAAGGGAGACAAAACTGGAGAGAGAAGGTAAGAGCGAATAAGGTTTTGAGTACTCGGAGCCTAAACATGCAGGAGAGCGTAAGGCGTACACAGGATAGAATGAATTAAAGCAATATATCATACAGGAGACGAGCTGTCTGTTGACTAAATATGAAACGTCCATGGAAAGATATCTGAAGGCTAGTTGTGGATAGGGGCTTGTGGCTTCGGTACATTTACACATCTGTCCCTGGCGCTTCTTCGCTGACGCAGGAAACGGCAAACAAGTGCGAAAAAAAAATGCTCTATAGCGATTATAATGCTACCAAACATTTAAGGTTTTTGATCATTTTCATAGAGGTCTGTCAGCGCAGAGAGAGTGTATTAGATTATACTAAGTGGTTTTGAGCATCATGAACAGCTTGACCCTCGTGAACTGATAATGCAAAAAAGATTGTTGTAGTTGAATAGTTTCCAGAGGTATGGACGACTTTGAGGATCACATTCACAGTATCTGGTCCCTAAAGACTTGAATATCAAATATTATAGATAAGTTATACGATGTGGGTAAAGTTATCACATTCTAAAAGGAGTCATCCACGGTATAAAACACTTCTATGATTATTTATGTTTATATATATGTTTATATATATATTTATATATATATATGAGATGTTTGAGGACAATGTGTGGTGTGAGGTGGTTTGATCGAGTAAGTAATGTAAGGGTAAGAGAGATGTGTGGAAATATAAAGAGCGTGGTTAAGAAAGTAGAAGAGGGCGTTTTGAAATGGTTTGGACACATGGAGAGAGTGAGTGAGGAAAGATTGACCAAGAGGATATATGTGTCGGAGGTGGAGGGAACGAGAAGTGGGAGACCAAATTGTAGGTGGAAAGAAGGAGTGAAAAAGATTTTGAGTGATCGGGGCCTGAACATGCAGGAGGGTGAAAGGCGGGCAAGGAATAGAGTGAATTGGATCGATGTGGTATACCGGGGTTGACGTGCTGTCAGTGGATTGAATCAGGACATGTGAAGCGTCTGGGGTAAACCATGGAAAGTTGTGTGGGGCCTGGATGTGGAAAGGGAGCTGTGGTTTCGGGCATTATTGCATGACAGTTAGAGACTGAGTGTGAACAAATGGGGCCTTTGTTGTCTTTTCCTAGCGCTACCTCGCACACATGAGGGGTAGGGGGATGGTATTCCATGTGTGGCGAGGTGGCGATGGGAATGAATAAAGGCAGACAGTGTGAATTATGTGCATGGGTATATATGTATGTGTCTGTGTGTGTATATATATGTGTACATTGAGATGTATATGTATGTATATTTGCGTGTGTGGACGTGTATGTATATACATGTGTATGTGGGTGGGTTGGGCCATTTCTTTCGTCTGTTTCCTTGCGCTACCTCGCAAACGCGGGAGACAGCGACAAAGCAAAATAGATAAATAAATAGATATATACATATATTCTTTCTTTCATACTATTCACCATTTCCCGCGTTAGCGAGGTAGCATTAAGAACAGAGGACTGGGCCTTTGAGGGAATATCCCGCTCCCTCCAGCCACCCGCTCCCATATATATATATATATATATATATATATATATATATATATATTTATCGAGGATGTAAGGCATGTGTACGTGTAGGAAGAGAGGAAAGTGATTGGTTCTCAGTGAATGTAGGTTTGCGGCAGGGGTGTGTGATGTCTCCATGGTTGTTTAATTTGTTTATGGATGGGGTTGTTAGGGAGGTGAATGCAAGAGTTTTGGAAAGAGGGGCAAGTATGAAGTCTGTTGGGGATGAGAGAGCTTGGGAAGTGAGTCAGTTGTTGTTCGCTGATGATACAGCGCTGGTGGCTGATTCATGTGAGAAACTGCAGAAGCTGGTGACTGAGTTTGGTAAAGTGTGTGAAAGAAGAAAGTTAAGAGTAAATGTGAATAAGAGCAAGGTAATTAGGTACAGTAGGGTTGAGGGTCAAGTCAATTGGGAGGTAAGTTTGAATGGAGAAAAACTGAAGGAAGTAAAGTGTTTTAGATATCTGGGAGTGGATCTGGCAGCGGATGGAACCATGGAAGCGGAAGTGGATCATAGGGTGGGGAGGGGGCGAAAATCCTGGGAGCCTTGAAGAATGTGTGGAAGTCGAGAACATTATCTCGGAAAGCAAAAATGGGTATGTTTGAAGGAATAGTGGTTCCAACAATGTTGTATGGTTGCGAGGCGTGGGCTATGGATAGAGTTGTGCGCAGGAGGATGGATGTGCTGGAAATGAGATGTTTGAGGACAATGTGTGGTGTGAGGTGGTTTGATCGAGTGAGTAACGTAAGGGTAAGAGAGATGTGTGGAAATAAAAAGAGCGTGGTTGAGAGAGCAGAAGAGGGTGTTTTGAAATGGTTTGGTCATATGGAGAGAATGAGTGAGGAAAGATTGACCAAGAGGATATATGTGTCGGAGGTGGAGGGAACGAGGAGAAGTGGGAGACCAAATTGTAGGTGGAAAGATGGAGTGAAAAAATTTTTGTGTGATCGGGGCCTGAACATGCAGGAGGGTGAAAGGAGGGCAAGGAATAGAGTGAATTGGATCGATGTGGTATACCGGGGTTGACGTGCTGTCAGTGGATTGAATCAGGGCATGTGAAGCGTCTGAGGTAAACCATGGAAAGCTGTGTAGGTATGTATATTTGCGTGTGTGGACGTGTATGTATATACATGTGTATGGGGGGTGGGTTGGGCCATTTCTTTCGTCTGTTTCCTTGCGCTACCTCGCAAACGCGGGAGACAGCGACAAAGCAAAAAAAAATAAAATAAAGAATATATATATATATATATATATATATATATATATATATATATATATATATATATATATATATACATAAATATATATATATATATATATATATATATATATATATATATATATATATATATATATATATATATATATATATATATATATATACATCTGTTTATTTCTCATACTTTGTCGGTCTTCCGTATTAGCGAGGTAGCGCAAGGAAACAGACGAAAGAATTGCCCAACCCACCCACATACACATGTATATACATACACGCCCACACACGCACATATACATACCTATACATTTCAATGTATACATACATATGCATACACAAATACATATATAAACATGTACATATTTATTCTTGCTGCTCTCGGCCATTCCCGTTGCAACCCGGCACAGATGAAATGGCACCCCCCCCTCCCCACCGCACGCGCGCGAGGTAGCCCTAGGAAAAGACAACAAAGGCCACATTCGTTCACACTCAGTCTCTAGCTGGCATGTTTAATGCACCGCAATCACAGCTCCCTTTCCAAATCTAGGCCCCACAAAACTTTCCATGGTTTACCCCAGACACTTCACATGCCCTGGTTCAATCCATTGACAGCATGTCGATCCCGGTATACCACATCGTTTCAATTCACTCTATAACTTGCACGCCTCTCACCCTCTTGCATGTTCAGGCCCCGATCGCTCAAAATCTTTTTCACTTCACCCTTCCACCTCCAATTTGGTCTCCCATTTCCCCACGTTCCCTTCACCTATGACATATATATATCCTCTTTGTCAATCTTTCCTCATCATTCTCTCCTTGTGAGCAAACCGTTTCAATACACCCTCTTCTGCTCTCTCAACCAAACTCTTTTTGTTACCACACATCTCTCTTACCCTATCATTACTTTTTCGATCAAACCACCTCACACCACATATCGTCCTGAAACAACTCAATTCCAACACATTTACCCTCCTCCTCACAACCCTACATATAGCCCACGTCTCGCAACCATATAACATTGTTGGAACCACTATTCCTTCAAAAATACCTATTTTTGCTTTACGAGATAATGTTCTCGCATTCCAAACATTCTTCAACGCTCCCACAACCTTCGCCCCCTCCCCTTACCGTGTGACTCACTTCCGCTTCCATCCTTCCAATCGCTGTTAAATCCACTCCCAGATATCTAAAACTTTTCACTTCCTCCAGTTTTTCTCCATTCAAACTCACCTTCCATTCAACTTGCCCCTCCACCCTTCTGAACCTAATAACCATGCTCTTATTCACATTTACTCTCAACTTTATCCCTTTCACGCACTTTACTAAACAAAGTCACCAACCTCTGCAATTTTTCACCCGTATCATCAGCGAACAACAACTGACTCACTTCCCAAGCCCTCTCATCCACAACATTCTGCATACTTGCCTCTTGCTCCAAATCTCTTGCACTCACTTCCCTAACCACCCTATCCATAAACCGCAAACCGACATTTACTGGGAACCAGTCACTTTCCTCTCTTCCTAGCAACTTACCTCCCACATCATATATATATATATATATATATATATATATATATATATATATATATATATATATATATATATATATATATATATATATATATATTTTTTTTTTTTTTTTTGCTTTGTCGCTGTCTCCCGCGTTTGCGAGGTAGCGCAAGGAAACAGACGAAAGAAATGGCCCAACCCACCCCCATACACATGCCTTGATTTAATCCACTGACAGCACGTCAACCCCGGTATACCACATCGCTCCAATTCACTTTATTCTTTGCCCTCCTTTCACCCTCCTGCATGTTCAGGCCCCGATCACACAAAATCTTTTTCACTCCATCTTTCCACCTCCAATTTGGTCTCCCTCTTCTCCTCGTTCCCTCCACCTCCGACACATATATCCTCTTGGTCAATCTTTCCTCACTCATTCTCTCCATGTGACCAAACCATTTCAAAACACCCTCTTCTGCTCTCTCAACCACGCTCTTTTTATTTCCACACATCTCTCTTACCCTTACGTTACTTACTCGATCAAACCACCTCACACCACACATTGTCCTCAAACATCTCATTTCCAGCACATCCATCCTCCTGCGCACAACTCTATCCATAGTCAACGCCTCGCAACCATACAACATTGTTGGAACCACTATTCCTTCAAACATACCCATTTTTGCTTTCCGAGATAATGTTCTCGACTTCCACACACACACATATATATATATATATATATATATATATATATATATATATATATATATATATATATATATATATATATATATATATATATCTTTCTTTCTTTCATACTATTCGCCATCTCCCGCATTAGCGAGGTAGCGCCAAGAACAGAGGACTGGGCCTTAGAGGGAATATCCTCACCTGGCCCCCTTCTCTGTTCCTTCTTTTGGAAAATTAAATTAAAAAAAAAAAACGAGAGTGGAGGATTTCCAGCCACCCGCTCCCTCCCCTTTTAGTCGCCTTCTACGACACGCAGGGAATACGTGGGAAGTATTCTTTCTCCCCTATCCCCAGGGATATATATATATATATATATATATATATATATATATATATATATATATATATATATATATATATATATATATATATATATATATATATATATATATATATATATATATATACTTAAAATATTATTTACAGCATGAGCTTAATGTGGAGAAAAAGGATGATGATATTGAAGTTTATAACATCAAGCATTATTTTACAGTTTTGTCTAAATACAGAAGACACTATGGTAACCAAAAAGTAGTTTTTCTCAAAAAGCACTTGGCTCCTAAATCAGCTGCATATTTAACAAGTGACTGATTTATAAAAATAAATAGATTTGTAATAAAATACTGCACAAATGAATAATGATTCTGTCATGTGACTGCAATTTGGTGTAAGCAAAAACATTGCCCTAGGATCAAAACAGATCAATATGGAAAAAAAAGAAATAAAGGTCATTTATGATGCAATGAACTTAACATACGTTTGTCAAGAAATAGAAAAGTATTTCAGAATTTAATGGGCTACAAAAGTTACAAAATCTACACCAACATAATCAAAGAGGTAAATAAATCTGTAATAAAAAATACCTAAGTGGGTGTTACTGAACTCCACTTGTAAGTGGTTACACCACAAAAAAGAAACCACTGGTGAGGCTGTATCATCGTCAATGCACAGAAAGGACTACAGTCTCATCCAGGAACTTATCACTCCAATGGAGTCCATAATTTCCTTGTCCCTACATAGAGGGCACCCTCAAAGCCGTAGGAGCCCCATTAAAGGGGTCCTTGGGTTGTATAACAAGACAAGGGAATTTCTGCTTATGCAAATACAAAACAGAAAACTGTATTCTACCTTAACATTAATGTTATGAGCAAATTACAGACAATAAAAGACAAGGCCTGATGGAAATGTTACTGTTTGCCAACTCTGAACACCCAGAAAATTCTAGTACACATTTATTTCCCTGGCAGTTGAAGCCCACCATAACTCATGTCCTACACAGTATAAACAATTGGAAACAAATTCTATTCTAGCAAGACAAATCAAAGAACCTAAGTGTGTTAATTTGATTATTAATTAGAACACTTAAATACTATGTAATTCAGGTTTAATAATTAAATGGGCTTCTAAATCTTTGTAATAAAAAATACTGTCATGACAAAAAATAAAGATAACCTTAACTTACTGGTATTACAAAGAAGTATTTCCTTTTAAAACTCACACTTTCACTGTCACATTACAATTATTATCATTATCATTACAAACATTTATAATATTGCTATACAAGATTACTGTAATAAAAAAAATCTACAATATGTAAAATTATAAGATACTGATATGATTAATATTTTTTGGGCAGAAAACTTTCTGTTACAGATACTATATACAAAACGAGGTATTATTTGTATCACTAATACCTAAGATACCATATGCTTGGTATTTTGAGCACTTGTTTACAAGATGTTTCACACACATGGCATCAAAGTGGCCACTCCATGCTCTATATAGGGTACATTAGCAAAGTCCTGCCCAAGATATTATCAATAATTTTCCATATATATATATATATATATATATATATATATATATATATATATATATATATATATATATATTTATTTTATTTATTATACTTTGTCGCTGTCTCCCGCGTTTGCGAGGTAGCGCAAGGAAACAGACGAAAGAAATGGCCCAACCCCCCCCCCATACACATGTATATACATACGTCCACACACGCAAATATACACACCTACACAGCGTTCCATGGTTTACCCCAGACGCTTCACATGCCTTGATTCAATCCACTGACAGCACGTCAACCCCGGTATACCACATCGCTCCAATTTACTCTATTCCTTGCCCTCCTTCCACCCTCCTGCATGTTCAGGCCCCGATCACACAAAATCTTTTTCACTCCATCTTTCCACCTCCAATTTGGTCTCCCTCTTCTCCTCGTTCCCTCCACCTCCGACACATATATCTTCTTGGTCAATCTTTCCTCACTCATTCACTCCATGTGCCCAAACCACTTCAAAACACCCTCTTCTGCTCTCTCAACCACGCTCTTTTTATTTCCACACATCTCTCTTACCCTTACGTTACTCACTCGATCAAACCACCTCACACCACACATTGTCCTCAAACATCTCATTTCCAGCACATCCATCCTCCTGCGCACAACTCTATCCATAGCCCACGCCTCGCAACTATACAACATTGTTGGAACCACTATTCCTTCAAACATACCCATTTTTGCTTTCCGAGATAATGTTCTCGACTTCCACACATTTTTCAAGGCCCCCAGAATTTTCGCCCCCTCCCCCACCCTATGATCCACTTCCGCTTCCATGTTTCCATCCGCTGCCAGATCCACTCCCAGATATCTATTTATTTTTATTTTGCTTTGTCGCTGTCTCCCGCGGTAGCGAGGTAACGCAAGGAAACAGACGAAAGAATGGCCCAACCCACCCACATGCACATGTATATATATATACACGTCCACACACGCAAATATACATACCTATACATCTCAATGTACATTTATATACACACGCAGACATACACATATATACACATGCACATAATTCATACTGTCTGCCTTTATTCATTCCCTTCGCCACCTCGCCACACGTGGAATAACAACCCCCTCCCCCCTCATATGTGCGAGGTAGCGCTAGGAAAAGACAACAAACGCCACATTCGTTCACACTCAGTCTCTAGCTGTCATGTAATAATGAACCAAAACCACAGCTCCCTTTCCACATCCAGGCCCCACAGAACTTTCCATGGTTTACCCCAGACGCTTCACATGCCCTGGTTCAATCCATTGACAGCCCGTCGACCCCGGTATACCACATCGTTCCAATTCACTCTATTCCTTGGACGACTTTCACCCTCCTGCATTTTCAGGCCCCGATCACTCAAAAACTTTTTCACTCCATATATATATATATATATATATATATATATATATATATATATATATATATATATATATATATATATATATATATATATATATATATATATATATATATGTATATATATATATATATATATATATATATATATATATATATATATATATGCATATATATATATATATATATATATATATATATATATATATATATATATATATATATATATATATATATATATATATATATATATATATATATGCATATATATATATATATATATATATATATATATATATATATATATATATATACATATATATTTTTTTTTTTTTTTTTTTTTTTTTTTATACTTTGTCGCTGTCTCCCGCGTTTGCGAGGTAGCGCAAGGAAACAGACGAAAGAAATGGCCCAACCCACCCCCATACACATGTATATACATACGTCCACACACGCAAATATACATACCTACACAGCTTTCCATGGTTTACCCCAGACGCTTCACATGCCCCGATTCAATCCACTGACAGCACGTCAACCCCGGTATACCACATCGCTCCAATTCACTCTATTCCTTGCCCTCCTTTCACCCTCCTGCATGTTCAGGCCCCGATCACACAAAATCTTTTTCACTCCATCTTTCCACCTCCAATTTGGTCTCCCTCTTCTCCTCGTTCCCTCCACCTCCGACACATATATCCTCTTGGTCAATCTTTCCTCACTCATTCTCTCCATGTGCCCAAACCATTTCAAAACACCCTCTTCTGCTCTCTCAACCACGCTCTTTTTATTTCAACACATCTCTCTTACCCTTACGTTAATTACTCGATCAAACCACCTCACACCACACATTGTCCTAAAAACATCTCATTTCCAGCACATCCACCCTCCTGCGCACAACTCTATCCATAGCCCACGCCTCGCAACCATACAACATTGTTGGAACCACTATTCCTTCAAACATACCCATTTTTGCTTTCCGAGATAATGTTCTCGACTTCCACACATTCTTCAAGGTTCCCAGGATTTTCGCCCCCTCCCCCACCCTATGATCCACTTCCGCTTCCATGGTTCCATCCGCTGCCAGATCCACTCCCAGATATCTAAAACACTTCACTTCCTCCAGTTTTTCTCCATTCAAACTCACCTCCCAATTGACTTGACCCTCAACCCTACTGTACCTAATAACCTTGCTCTTATTCACATTTACTCTTAATTTTCTTCTTTCACACACTTTACCAAACTCAGTCACCAGCTTCTGCAGTTTCTCACATGAATCAGCCACCAGCGCTGTATCATCAGCGAACAACAACTGACTCACTTCCCAAGCTCTCTCATCCCCAACAGACTTCATACTTGCCCCTCTTTCCAAAACTCTTGCATTCACCTCCCTAACAACCCCATCCATAAACAAATTAAACAACCATATATATATATATATATATATATATATATATATATATATATATATATATATATATATATATATATATATATTTTTTTTTTTTTTTTTCAAACTATTCGCCATTTCCCGCGTTAGCGAGGTAGCGTTAAGAACAGAGGACTGGGCCATTGAGGGAATATCCTCACCTGGCCCCCTTCTCTGTTCCTTCTTTTGGAAAATTAAAAAAAATTAAGAGGGGAGGATTTCCAGCCCCCCGCTCCATCCCCTTTTAGTCGCCTTCTACGACACGCAGGGAATACGTGGGAAGTATTCTTTCTCCCCTATCCCCAGGGAAATATATATATATATATATATATATATATATATATATATATATATATATATATATATATATATATATATATATATATATATATATATATATAATATTATGCCTGGGGATAGGGGATTAAGAATACTTCCCACGTATTCCCTGCGTGTCGTAGAAGGCGACTAAAAGGGGAGGGAGCGGGGGGCTGGAAATCCTCCTCTCTCGTTTTTTTTTTTTAATTTTCCAAAAGAAGGAACAGAGAGTTGGGCCAGGTGAGGGTATTCCCTCAAAGGCCCAGTCCTCTGTTCTTAATGCTACCTCGCTAACGCGGGAAATGGCGAATAGTTTAAAAGAAAAAAAAAAAAAAAATATATATATATATATATATATATATATATATATATATATATATATATATATATGTATATTCATATATATATATATATATATATATATATATATATATATATATATATATATATATATATATATATATATATATATATATATATATATATATATATTTTTTTTTTTTTTTTTTTTTTTATACTTTGTCGCTGTCTCCCGCATTTGCGAGGTAGCGCAAGGAAACAGACGAAAGAAATGGCCCCCCCCCCCCATACACATGTACATACACACGTCCACACACGCAAATATACATACCTACACAGCTTTCCATGGTTTACCCCAGACGCTTCACATGCCTTGATTCAATCCACTGACAGCACGTCAACCCCTGTATACCACATCGCTCCAATTCACTCTATTCCTTGCCCTCCTTTCACCCTCCTGCATGTTCAGGCCCCGATCACACAAAATCTTTTTCACTCCATCTTTCCACCTCCAATTTGGTCTCCCTCTTCTCCTCGTTCCCTCCACCTCCGACACGTATATCCTCTTGGTCAATCTTTCCTCACTCATTCTCTCCATGTGCCCAAACCATTTCAAAACACCCTCTTCTGCTCTCTCAACCACGCTCTTTTTATTTCCACACATCTCTCTTACCCTTACGTTACTTACTCGATCAAACCACCTCACACCACACATTGTCCTCAAACATCTCATTTCCAGCACATCCATCCTCCTGCGCACATCTCTATCCATAGCCCACGCCTCGCACCCATACAGCATTGTTGGAACCACTATTCCTTCAAACATACCCATTTTTGCTTTCCGAGATAATGTTCTCGACTTCCACACATTTTTCAAGGCTCCCAAAATTTTCGCCCCCTCCCCCACCCTATGATCCACTTCCGCTTCCATGGTTCCATCCGCTGACAGATCCACTCCCAGATATCTAAAACACTTCACTTCCTCCAGTTTTTCTCCATTCAAACTCACCTCCCAATTGACTTGACCCTCAACCCTACTGTACCTAATAACCTTGCTCTTATTCACATTTACTCTTAACTTTCTTCTTCCACACACTTTACCAAACTCAGTCACCAGCTTCTGCAGTTTCTCACATGAATCAGCCATATATATATATATATATATATATAATGGAAAGGATCACAATTTTGCGCGTGATAAAGATATTCCTATGAGTCCACGGGGAAAATGAAACACGATAAGTTCCCATGTGCACTTTCGTGTAATAATCACATCAGGGAAGACAAAAAAGGGAAATATAACAGTCAATTGATATACATCGAAGAAACGAAGCTACGACGCCATTTGGTAAACATGCGATTGTAAAAGATTGTCCAATCGCATATTTACCAAATGGCTCATGAGGGAAGGTCAGTGTGTCTGTAGGTAGAAGCGAGTCTCGTGTCCCGTTGACTGATAAGGCTCGCTTGAGTTCACCTTTTAGAAGTCTAGGGGGCTTCATACGGAGCCTAGGATGGAGGACAGTGCGTCTGAAGCCTTGTACTGACACCGTATCTCTCGCCACAGTTATTCACATCACCCATGAAGGACAGTCTAGAGTCCGTGTGTGTGAGGCAAGGAGGCAAAGTTGGAGTCCTACCCAACCATCACAAATGATATTGAATTTTCAATACTGATAAGCAGGTCTTCAAGCTTTCTATTTTTCTTAAAGATTTGGTAAACAAAAAGAGTCAGGGACCTTGCGTTTACTTTTAATCTTTTGATTTAAAAGCCTTATGTGATAAAATATGTGCATCTTTGCATGCAAACTTATTATTCTTTTCTTTAGCCCTTCACACAATGTAATATTTTGAGTGCTAATTTCCTCTAATAGATGATGAAGTTTTTTAATGAATATGAGATTCATATATAGAATTTTCTACAATTTTGAAAACAGCTTCATATTTCAAAATAATTCCAAGTATCTTCTCAATAGGATAGCAGACGTACTGATGTTTCTCTTGTTCATATTTATTAGAATATATATCCTTGTTTTATTTTCATTTCACCGTATTCCCTATTCCTTCATGCCTGCAATTGTCCCACAGGTGATACTTTTCATGAATCTATGCTTTTTTAGTCTGATTTGCATCATTCATCATTTCATTTCAACAGATATTTGGATGAAATGAATTAATGTATTAACTTAAAGTTGAGGAGGCTTAATTTTGAGGGTTGTTGGAGGTTATATTTTCTGTAAGATTGGATAACTCACTATCATAAGGATTGAAAAAGTTAATAAAATATCTTGAATTCAAACAAGAAGAATACTCTTTCAATTCCTCAGACTAATTATCACAAGGGCTGAAAAAATTAATAAGATCTTTTACATCTGAGCAATGACTGTCATTAGAATTAACAAGAGTACAGTCTTAAATATGAATACACTGTCATTACGGATACGAGAGTTAATATCATCTTCAATACCTGTAAATCATTTCTTACTTCTACACTATGAAAAAAGAATATATATATATATATATATATATATATATATATATATATATATATATATATATATATATATATATATATATATATATATATATATATATATATATATATATATATATATGTAAATATATCTTTTTTTTTTCTTTCATACTATTCGCCATTTCCCGCATTAGCGAGGTAGCGTTAAGAACAATGGACTGGGCCTTTGAGGGAATATCCTCACCTGGCTCCCTTCTCTGTTCTTTCTTTTGGAAAATTAAAAAAAAAATGAGAGGGGAGAATTTCCAGCCCCAGCTCCCTTCCCTTTTAGTCGCCTCCTACGACACGCAGGGAATACGTGGGAAGTATTCTTTCTCCCCTATCCCAGGGATATATATATATATATATATATATATATATATATATATATATATATATATATATATATATATATATATATATATATATATATATATATATATATATATCTATTTATTTACTTATTTTGCTTTGTCGCTGTCACCCGCGTTAGCGAGGTACCGCAAGGAAACAGACGAAAGAATGGCCCAACCCACCCACATACACATGTATATACATACACGTCCACAGACGCAAATATACATACCTGTACATCTCAGTGTACACATATATATACACACACAGACATATACATATATACACATGTACATAATTCATACTGTCTGCCTTTATTTATTCCCATCGCCACCCCGCCACACATGGAATAACATCCCCCTCCCCCCTAATGTGTGCGCGGTAGCGCTAGGAAAAGACAACAAAGGCCCCATTCGTTCACACTCAGATCCACTTCCGCTTCCATGGTTCCATCCGCTGCCAGATCCACTCCCAGATATCTAAAACACTTTACTTCCTCCAGTTTTTCTCCATTCAAACTTACCTCCCAATTGACTTGACCCTCAACCCTACTGTACCTAATAACCTTGCTCTTATTCACATTTACTCTTAACTTTCTTCTTTCACACAATTTACCAAACTCAGTCACCAGATTCTGCAGTTTCTTACATGAATCAGCCACCAGCGCTGTATCATCAGCGAACAACAACTGACTCACTTCCCAAGCTCTCTCATCCACAACAGACTTCATACTTGCCCCTCTTTCCAAAACTCTTGCATTCACCTCCCTAACAACCCCATCCATAAACAAATTAAACAACCATGGAAACATCACACACCCCTGCTGCAAACCTACATTCACTGAGAACCAATCACTTTCCTCTCTTCCTACACGTACACATGCCTTACATCCTCGATAAAAACTTTTCACTACCTCTAACAACTTGCCTCCCACACCATATATTCTTAATACCTTCCACAGAGCATCTCTATCAACTCTATCATATGCCTTCTCCACATCCATAAATGCTACATACAAATCCATTTGTTGTTCTAAGTATTTCTCACATACATTCTTCAAAGCAAACACCTGATCCACACATTTCTACCACTTCTGAAACGACACTGCTCTTCCCCAATCTGATGCTCTGTACATGCCTTCACCCTCTCAATCAATACCCTCCCATATAATTTATCAGGAATACTCAACAAACTTATACCTCTGTAATTTGAGCACTCACTCTTATCCCCTTTGCCTTTGTACAATGGCACTATGCAAGCATTCCGCCAATCCTCAGGCACCTCACCATAAATGATACATGCATTAAATAACCTTACCAACCAGTCAACAATACAGTCACCCCCTTTTTTAATAAATTCCACTGCAATACCATCCAAACCTGCTGCCATGCCGGCTTTCATCTTCCGTAAAGCTTTTACTACCTCTTCTCTATTTACCAAATCATTTTCCCTAACCCTCTCACTTTGCACACCACCTCGACCAAAACATCCTATATCTGCCACTCTATCATCAAACACATTCAACAAACCTTCAAAATACTCACTCCATCTCCTTCTCACATCACCACTACTTGTTATCATCTCCCCATTAGCCCCCTTCACTGAAGTTCCCATTTGCTCCCTTGTCTTACGCACTTTATTTACCTCCTTCCAAAACATCTTTTTATTCTCCTTGAAATTTAATGATACTCTCTCACCCCAACTCTCATTTGCCCTCTTTTTCACCTCTTGCACCTTTCTCTTGACCTCCTCCCTCTTTCTTTTATACCTCTCCCACTCATTTGCATTTTTTCCCAGCAAAAATTGTCCAAATGCCTCTCTCTTCTCTTTCACTAATGATCCTACTTCTTCATCCCACCACTCACTACCTTTTCTAATCAACCCACCTCCCACGCTTCTCATCCCACAAGCATCTTTGCGCAAGCAATCACTGCTTCCCTGAATATATCCCATTCCTTCCCAACTCCCCTTACCTCCTTTGTTCTCACCTTTTTTCCATTCTGTACTCAGTCTCTCCTGGTACTTCCTCACACAAGTCTCCTTCCCAAGCTCACTTATTCTCACCACTCTCTTCACCCCAACATTCTCTCTTCTTTTCTGAAAACCCCCACAAATCTTCACCTTCGCCTCCACAAGATAATGATCAGACATCCCTCCAGTTGCACCTCTCAGCAAATCAACATCCAAAAGTCTTTCTTTCGTGCGTCTATCAATCAACATGTAATCCAATAACGCTCTCTGGCCATCTCTCCTACTTACATACGTATACTTATGTATATCTCGTTTTTTAAACCAGGTATTCCCAATCACCAGTCCTTTTTCAGCACATAAATCTACAAGCTCTTCACCATTTCCATTTACAACACTGAACACTCCATGTATACCATTTATTCCCTCAACTGCCACATTACTCATCTTTGCATTCAAATCACCTATCACTATAACCCGGTCTTGTGCATCAAAACCGCTAACACACTCATTCAGCTGCTCCCAAAACACTTGCCTCTAATGATCTTTCTTCTCATGCCCAGGTGCATATGCACCAATAATCACCCATCTCTCTCCATCAACTTTCAGTTTTACCCATATCAATCTGGAATATACTTTCTTACACTCTATCACATACTCCCACAACTCCTGATTCAGGGTAGTGCTACTCCTTCCCTCGCTCTTGTCCTCTCACTAACCCCTGACTTTACTCCCAAGACATTCTCAAACCACTCATCCCCTTTACCCTTGAGCTTCGTTTCACTCAGAGCCAAAACATCCAGTTTCCTTTTCTCAAGCATACTACCTATCTCTCCTTTTTTCTCATCTTGGTTACATCTACACACATTTAGACACCCCAATCTGAGCCTTCGAGGAGGATGAGCACTCCTCGCGTGACTCCTTCTTCTGTTTCCCCTTTTAGAAAGTTAAAATACAAGGAGGAGAGGGTTTCTGGCCCCCCGCTCCCGTGCCCTTTAGTCGCCTTCTACGACACGTGAGGAATGCGTTGGAAGTATTCTTTCTCCCCTATCCCCAGGGATATATATATATATATATATATATATATATATATATATATATATATATATATATATATATATATATATATATATATATATATATATATATATATATATATATATATATATATATATATATATATATATATATATATATATCCCTCCTGAATTGATGAAACAATGTGCTGAAATGCTATTACGATATATCATAAATGTAATGTGGAGAAATAAAATCGACAAAACATGGACTAAGTTCCCACGATGATACCTAAACCATATGGATTGGGAACCCACAACCATCTTTGTAGCATGACTGTTATAAGATCTTGATATTGATTTCATGAAGTGTTAAGTGATTGTATTTTTCTTACTTCGTACTTCTTTTTCATGTATCAAAACTTTGCTGGTTATTTATGTATTTGGAGTTGTTTCAGGTAATATTGATAAAGAATATGATAACATACTGATGCTATGACCTAATACCTACCAAAAGATAATTCATCAATTTCTAGAATATCGACATTGATTGCCTACGAGTCATTGGTTACTCACACATCAGTTTTATGTATTTCTGAAAAAATCAACTGATTCTAATATATGACCACTGCATATGTCAAATGCTTTAAATCAATTAGAATTCCTATTACGACATTTTTCTTACCTTTTAGATTTTGATCTGGAAAAGCATTGCATCAAAGACATAATCATGCGCCATTAACATAATTCTTTGGTGAGAAATGACTACAGATGAGGCAAGTTGCTACATCACAGTCTGGTGAGTTTAAAATCTGGAGCCACATTTTCCCCCTAAACAAATGGATAAGAAATATGTTACAATTCAGTCAACTGTCATTCTGTTCAAATGACTTTTTAACAGCCTTCTTATATTACATGTTTTGCTATATTTTAAAATGTGTATTGCATATATTTATATAAAGGAGGAGCTGGTTTTCTTTCTTTGGAAATTGCACTTAGCATATAATGAATGAAAATTACTTTCGAGCATCATCAATATCTTCTCTTGAGTTATCTCTTGTGTTCGTGTAAGTTAGGTTGGTCCAGCCCTTAGTGTAACAGTATCTCTCCTAACCTAACCTAACCTAACCTACCTTAGCCTAGCCAAATGCTGAGCAGTGAATCTTCAGGAGATCCAGTCTTTTTTTTTTTTTATGTTATAGATTAACTGCTCTGCTCATCACTTGAACTTAAAGTTTCAACACTTCCAAAACGTGTGACATAAGCTGAAACTACAAGTCATTTTTAAAGATGAATTCAATATGAGCCAGTGAGACATGATTGAAAATTAATCTAGGTATATATGACGCCATGAACCTCAAGTGTAATGTGAGTCAATTATTGCGCATCGAATTCTTTGAGCTAGATGGGTGCCTGAGGAAAGGTTTCGGTAGTCAGCTGTCTCCCTAGCCAGCATAAATGTTCTAGTTCCACCCAGTTACATGGCTAGTAGCACGTTAACTCTAAAGCTGGTCTTAAATATTTAGTGTTAATATGATAATGTCAAGGACATTGTGTGTGTTTGACGTAGAAAGTGGGCTAAGGGGAGCTTATGGGATGGTACAACTGAAAATCGTATTTCCATATCACAAAGCACATAACCAAATTATTTAACAGAACTAAAGATAAAACAAGCCAAGGCTTCTATTCCAAACCAAATCCTAGGTACAATGCCTGATCATTTGAACCGTATGGCGTTGGCAAAATCCTACAGCCAGTTGATGCCTTTCCGACATTATGGTACTGTAATTATAGACTGTAGAGAAGCACATCTCACGGTCTTTATCAAACATAAATGAGTAAATTTGTAATGTAGGAGGTAAATTCTTAGATAAATTGGGAACTTGGTTTTGCTAGGATATATTTACCGCTAATGAGGTGGCCTAGATTAAGACATTCAGTTGCCCGTGCCGTCTCAGCTAGTTAGTTAGAGGTTATCCATCAAAACTCATGGAATAATGGAATATAATGATGGCTGTGATTATTCTGATATTGCTGGCAGAGGTTGGTCAAAATTATGTCGAATTAGTCATGTTTCGTTTTCCACGATATTAGCTGAATTTCTTGACTTTTATATTACGGTAATACATGTAAAAACAAGGGATAATTACAGGAAAGTAAGAGGATAACATGTTTTATATATATATATATGCGTGATGTAACATTGAAATTAGTACATAAGAAGGTGTGTATAGAGTCTGAGTCGTCATTAAGTTGCTACTTAGGCTGTTCACGTACGACACAAACCAAAGCCACGTATGATTGATTAGCTATACAAATGTCATGATATTGTCCTGCGAAGGTTAGGGCTACTGTCACCACTCCCGTCATGCCAGAGGTCATTAGTTTATGAGTTAGTTATTAGGTGTTGTAACCGATCACTGATGTCATGGAATCAGATGACTGTCATACCTTATTCTCTATACAGTAAGGATTTTGGTATACCTTGTATATTGTTATTATTTAACTGTAGAGTAACGATCATGGAAACTGCAGGGATTTCCCAAACGCATAAAGAAAATTGATTAAGGAAGAATGTTTTGTCTTATAACGAATATAAATGCTCTTCAGTTATTTTTCTGGACACACATGCAAATGATATAAACACACACACACACACACACACACACACACACACACACACACACACACACACACACACACACACACACACACACACACACACACACACATATACACACACACATATCCACACACAGAGGCAAACTATACTCTAGTTACCCTAGTTTTTAGTTACCTAGTTATTTATTGCAAAGTCACTGACTGACAAGTGTGTAAACGTCTTAAATGAAAAGAATTTTAGATATGACGAATATTCATAGATTTTCAATGTCTTTAGTTATATGCACTCCGAATATTTTACCAAACTTCGTGAAATTAGTTTACCAACACAACTATTAGTATCTAGTTTTAACTGAGCTGTTGAAACTGTTGTGACGTAAGAGATTAGCTGAAAGTGGGTTTCATAACTACAAATATTCATATGAAGGGAAAAATCGGTTTCCTTTTAATTGTAATTTGTAGACAGTGGATAGAAAAACATTAGTATCACTCGAAGAATCGTCACCACTTTTTTTTATAAGCTAGGCTATGTTAGGTTTGTACTTTCATTCTAAACATACTTAACCTCACCTAACTTAGCTTTGAAAAACGTTGAAGGATGGATCTACTGGTGGTCTGCTGCCTAGAACTTCAGGTTTCTTTAGTCTCCTCTGCATTGTATTCTAACTCTTTGATGTTGTATGACACTGGAGATAATCTTGCATGGTTTGGTCTTGTGTCATCTGCCTTAAACCAGACCCTTACCTCTGAGAGGGTGTGATCCAACAAAGAAATTGTTACATTCTTTTGCACCGTTGCTCACTAGTGGTTCAGTCGGCATTTGGTGTATGTAGTTTCTTCCCTGTGACCCTCTGCATGATCACCTCACTCCCCACGCCCTTGACCTGGCACCCATTGATATTCAATGTGGCGTCGGCCGCCTTTTGTCAAAACATACCTACTTTGATATCCATCACGGTGTATGTATGCTTTTCGTCAAGCTGTTTTTGGTGTGCAAGTGCAATCGGTGATTGCATTTCGTTTCTTTAAAGTCGAAATTCTATTTCTGATACTATTTAAGGAATATCACACCAAATATTGACAGGGAAGTGGGAAACTGAAGCTAGTTATTTTTTAACCAGGTAATATTACAGACTTTAAGGGGAAAATCAAAGATATGCAATTAAATGTTTCTAATACAAATTATTGTTCTTTTAGCTTGAGAAATGTACTTAAGATTCTGAATGATCTTGCACAGCAGGTAATCTGCGAAAAGTTCGAGTGAATACATAGTCACACTCAGTATGTACTCGAGATACGAGCTGAAATTAGGTTAAGCCTATATAACTTCATTAACCAAGGTCATTAACCTTTATTGCAATTGAGGTAATCATTGCGCATAGATATCCTAGCTTATTGATTGTGTGCTGGCTTCATGGCCCCGATCATGTTACAGTTCCACGCAGTTCCATAGACGTTAGTAAGTTTACGTAGAACTCTAAAGCTGCTCTTGGATGTCGAGAGCTTAGAAGGCTTGTTTCGAGGCCCTTATAGATGCCTGACATTGGAACTGGCCCTAGGGTTGTTATTTTAAGATAGGAGTAATTAGTATCTAATCTCTACAGAAGCATGTGTCTTGCAGTCATAGCCCAATTATTTAACAGAGCTAGGGACATCAACTATCCATCTACTCCTATCCATACCTTTTTTTATAGTGTGTAGTCATTAGAACTATACGGTGTCGGCAAAGGTCTTCAGCATGTATATATATTTCTGACATAATTGTCTGGCCAGTATCGACGTGGAAAGCACTAATTACAGACTTTGTGTAGACGGAAAGGTGTGAGCTTCTAATGTAGGTATTCCATAGACAATTCAGGGGTTTCTAGTCAAACCCACGTATTGTAATGTTAGTCATGGTCATTTTGATTAACGTCTGCACAGGAACGTTCCACGGTATTATGCCGACATTTCTTATTCATCCTCTTCCTCTCATCAGTAAGATTTATCAGCTATATTCCATTGAAGGGAAGTAGTTAATGACTTATTGTTAAAGCATTACTGTGGACACTCAGCACGGATGAGTTAGTACATGATATGTAGCAGTTTTGTATTGCAGTGGTACAAAAGTGTTTGAAGAATGGAAGAGAACCACAGTTTTTAGTCTGCAGCAAAATTAACATCGGGTAATGGCCACTTATAACTTCTTTGTACGTAAATCGTTATGGTCACAGAAAATTCTTGCAGAGATTCACCCTATCATATCTTTCATACTAATCAATGCTCATTGAAGTGGGAGGAATATATCAGGGTAATTGTAGCGTTATTGAATTAAGAGTAGATTATACTTGTATTAGAATTCTAAGGACCCTATGAAAATCACACATCGCCTCCTAATTGAAAAGAACTAGCCCTCCTTAGAATTTAGCACATAATTACTTAATACTATTTTCTTCTTGCTTTAGCACACATGTGTTTGTGTGTGCTGCTCCCGCTGAGAAATATAAGTTTGGATGAGCACAGCTCTAGGATGGGTGACCCTGTGCCACTTCGCATTAGGAAAGATACCATCGACCTTCCCAGAGTCGTTGTTACTGACGAAGTCACTAGTGAGGAGGTAAACATGTTACATGGAATGGATTTAGATATCATGATGAATATCAAGAGATTTAAATATCTGTATTTTGTGTAGTTTCAATGCTTTACTAATTTCATTCAAGCAGACTTCTCTTTGAAAATAGTTTTTGACTAATTACTTAGCTGTACCATATAGCTTTTGTGGCTTCTTGTTTTTGATAATTAAAAGTGGTGAGCACGTATTTCGGGTATCTACTTCCACATGTATACGACAAGAAAATTTTGTAGTTTCCGTTTACTTATTTACTGGTTCATTTAATATTTTTTCTTTTAAGCAAGGACTGGTTACGAAGCTTTCTTTATGCAGTTTTTATACATCTATACCAACCATCCTGACAACAAGAAAATTCAGGTTTGTGTTTTTGTCTTCTGAATCTAGGTTAGGGTGATATATGTGTAGCTGAAGTAAATTTACATTGTATTCTAAGGTGTTCGGAATATCGAGAGGAGAGAAGTCAAACAGAATTATAATATCTGTTGTATAGATCATCATCATGAGATAATCAGACAACTCTTGTTTGGAAATGAAAATGTAGGAGCTGTGGGAGAGCAAATGAATAAATTTTGGAAGATAAGAAAGAGAAAAGAGGAAGTAAGACAGCAAAACCGTAATATAATCATTGGTTACCTACAGACGCTAGATCTGACCACAGTAGATCTTAAACATATAGAGAAGTGCCGTTGCAAAGGTATAAGACCTCCTGCAGTACGTTGGATTAAACTACAATATAGAATCCTTTATTACCAAAGACAAATCATTAGTCTAGTGTGCTTTAAGTCATTTATTTAATTCGATAGTAAATCATTATCTACTCTATTAAAAATATCGATATTTTCAGAATACACTGTGATATATGGAAGACAGTCGATGTCGGTAGAATCTCACTTGAATCATGAGTGCCGACAATATCCAAATAACCGCAAAAATCATTATGATATATTCCGTGGATTTTGACGGATAAATTCCATAAAATGGGGTTCTGGGCTCCTATATCACAGATTTAGAACCTTATGTATAAAAGAGACTGACAAGGATGTAAACATGTCAACTGAAATTAGCTGTAGCGTTAAGGAGAATATTTATAAGTGTTCAAGGTCTTTAATTGTATGCAGTCCAAATTTAATTTCACTGAATTAGCTGCCCTACTCAACTTATAGGATCCTGTATTGACTAATCAGTTACAAAATATTAGGAATTATTTTTTCTTTTCTTTTCGAGTAGCACATATATATATATATATATATATATATATATATATATATATATATATATATATATATATATATATATATATATATATATATTTATTTGCTTTGTCGCTGTCTCCCGCGTTAGCGAGGTAGCGCAAGGAAACAGACGAAAGAATGGCCCAACCCGCCCACATACATATGTATATACATACATGTCCACACTCGCACAATATGCATACCTATACATCTCAATGTACACATGTATATATACACACACAGACATATACATATATACACATGTACATAATTCATACTGTCTGCCTTTATTTGTTCCCATCGCCACCTCGCCACACATGGAATAACAGCCCCCTCCCCCCTCATGTGTGCGAGGTAGCGCTAGGAAAGACACCAAAGGCCCCATTCGTTCACACTCAGTCTCTAGCTGTCATGTAATAATGCACCGAAACCACAGCTCCCTTTCCACATCCAGGCCCCACACACTTTGCATGGTTTACCCCAGACGCTTCTTCACATGCCCTGGTTCAATCCATTGACAGCACGTCGACCCCGGCATACCACATCGTTCCAATTCACTCTATTCCTTGCACGCCTTTCATCCTCCTGCATGTTCAGGCCCCGATCACTCAAAATCTTTTTCACTCCATCTTTCCACCTCCAATTTGGTCTCCCACTTCTCCTCGTTCCCTCCACCTCTGACACATATATCTTCTTGGTCAATCTTTCCTCACTCATTCTCTCCATGTGACCAAACCATTTCAAAACACCCTCTTCTGCTCTCTCAACCACACTCATTTTATTTCCACACATCTCTCTCACGCTTACATTACTTACTCGATCAAACCACCTCACACCACATATTGTCCTCAAACATCTCTTTTCCAGCACATCCACCCTCCTGCGCACAACTCTATCCATAGCCCACGCCTCGCAACCATACAACATTGTTGGAACCACTATTCCTTCAAAAATACCCATTTTTGCTTTCCCAGATAATGTTCTCGACTTCCAAACATTCTTCAAGGCTCCCAGAATTTTCGCCCCCTCCCACACCCTATGATTCACTTCCGCTTCCATGGTTCCATCCGCTGCTAGCTCCACTCCCAGATATCTAAAACACTTTACTTCCCCCAGTTTTTCTCCATTCAAACTTACCTCCCAATTGACTTGACCCTCAACCCTACTGTACCTAATAACCTTGCTCTTATTCACATTTACTCTTAACTTTCTTCTTTCACATACTTTACCAAACTCAGTCACCAGCTTCTGCAGTTCCTTACATGAATCAGCCACCAGCGCTGTATCATCAGCGAACAACAACTGACTCACTTCCCAAGCTCTCTCATCCACAACAGACTGTATACTTGCCCCTCTTTCCAAAACTCTTGCATTCACCTCCCTAACAACCCCATCCATAAACAAATTAAACAACCATGGAGACATCACACACCCCTGCCAGAAACATACATTCACTGAGAACCAATCACTTTCCTCTCTTCCTACACGTACACATGCCTTACATCCTCGATAAAAACTTTTCACTGCTTCTAACAACTTGCCTCCCACACCATATATTCTTAAAACCTTCCAAAAAAGCATCTCTATCAACTCTATCATATGCCTTCTCCAGATCCATAAATGCTACATACAAATCCATTTGTTTATCTAAGAATTTCTCACATATATTCTTCAAAGCAAACACCTGATCCACACATAATCTACCACTTCTGAAACCACACTGCTCTTCCCCAATCTGATGCTCTGTACACGCCTTCACCCTCTCAATCAATACCCTCCCATATAATTTACCAGGAATACTCAACAAACTTATACCTCTGTAATTTGAACACTCACTCTTATCCCCTTTGCCTTTGTACAATGGCACTATGCAAGCATTCCGCCAATCCTCAGGCACCTCACCATGAATCATACATACATTAAATAACCTTACCAACCAGTCAACAATACAGTCACCCCTTTTTTAATAAATTCCACTGCAATACCATCCTAACTTGCTGCTTTGCCGGCTTTCATCTTCCGTAAAGCTTTTACTACCTCTTCTCTATTTACCAAATCATTTTCCCTAACCCTCTCACTTTGCAAACCACCTCGACCAAGACACCCTATATCTGCCACTCTATCATCAAACACATTCAACAAACTTTCAAAATACTCACTCCATCTCCTCCTCACATCCCCACTGCTTGTTATCACCACCCATTAGCCCCCTTCACTGAAGTTCCCCTTTGCTCCCTTGTCTTACGCACTTTATTTGCCTCCTTCCAAAATATCTTTTTATTCTCCCTGAAATTTAATGATTCTCTTTCACCCCAACTCTCATTTGCCCTCTTTTTCACCTCTTGCACCTTTCTCTTGACCTCCTCCCTCTTTCTTTTATACCTCTCCCACTCATTTGCATTTTTTCCCTGCAAAAATCGTTCAAATGCCTCTCTCTTCTCTTTCACTAATAATCTTACTTCTTCATTCCACCACTCACTACGTTTTCTAATCAACCCACCTCCCACGCTTCTCATGCTACAAGCATCTTTTGCGCAAGCCATCACTGCTTCCCTAAATACATCCCATTCCTCCCCCACTCCCCTTACCTCCTTTGTTCTCACCTTTTTCCGTTCTGTACTCAGTCTCTCCTGGTACTTCCTCACACATGTCTCCTTCCCAAGCTCACTTACTCTCACCACTCTCTTCACCCCAACATTCTCTCTTCTTTTCTGAAAACCCCCACAAATCTTCACCTTCGCTTCCACTAGATAATGATCAGACATCCCTCCAGTTTCACCTCTCAGATCATCAACATCCAAAAGTCTCTCTTTCGTGCGTCTATCAATTAACACGTAATCCAATAACGCTCTCTGGCCATCTCTCCTATTTACATACGTATACTTATGTATATCTCGCTTTTTAAACCAGGCATTACCAATCACCAGTCCTTTTTCAGCACATAAATCTACAAGCTCTTCACCATTTCCATTTACAACACTGAACACTCCATGGATACCAATTATTCCCTCAACTGCCACATTACTCACCTTTGCATTCAAATCACCCTTCACTATAAACCGGTCTTGTGCATCAAAACTACTAACGCATTCATTCAGCTGCTCCCAAAACACTTGCCTCTCATAATCTTTCTTCTCATGCCCAGGTGCATATGCACCAATAATCACCCATCTCTCCATCAACTTTCAGTTTCACCCATATCAATCTAGAATTTACTTTCTTACACTCTATCTCATACTCCCACAACTCCTGATTCAGGAGTAGTGCTACTCCTTCCCTTGCTCTTGTCCTCTCACTGACCCTTACTTTACTCCCAAGACATTCCCAAACCACTCTTCCCCTTTACCCTTTAGCTTCGTTTCACTCAGAGCCAAAACACCCAGGTTCCTTTCCTCAAACATACTACCTATCTCTCCTTTTTTCTCATCTTGGTTACATCCACACACATTTAGGCACCCCAATCTGAGCCTTCGAGGAGGATGAGCACTCCTCGCGTGACTCCTTCTGTTTCCCCTTTTAGAAAGTTAAAATGAAATACAAATATATATATATATACTTATATATACATATATATATATATATATATATATATATATATATATATATATATATGTATATATATATATATATATATATATATATATATATATATATATATATATATATATATATATATATATATATATATATATATATATATATATATATATATATATTTTTTTTTTTTTTTTTTTTTTTATACTTTGTCGCTGTCTCCCGCGTTTGCGAGGTAGCGCAAGGAAACAGACGAAAGAAATGGCCCAACCCCCCCCATACACATGTACATACACACGTCCACACACGCAAATATACATACCTACACAGCTTTCCATGGTTTACCCCGGACGCTTCACATGCCTTGATTCAATCCACTGACAGCACGTCAACCCCTGTATACCACATCGCTCCAATTCACTCTATTCCTTGCCCTCCTTTCACCCTCCTGCATGTTCAGGCCCCGATCACACAAAATCCTTTTCACTCCATCTTTCCACCTCCAATTTGGTCTCCCTCTTCTCCTCGTTCCCTCCACCTCCGACACATATATCCTCTTGGTCAATCTTTCCTCACTCATTCTCTCCATGTGCCCAAACCATTTCAAAACACCCTCTTCTGCTCTCTCAACCACGCTCTTTTTATTTCCACACATCTCTCTTACCCTTACGTTACTTACTCGATCAAACCACCTCACACCACACATTGTCCTCAAACATCTCATTTCCAGCACATCCATCCTCCTGCGCACAACTCTATCCATAGCCCACGCCTCGCAACCATACAACATTGTTGGAACTACTATTCCTTCAAACATACCCATTTTTGCTTTCCGGGATAATGTTCTCGACTTCCACACATTTTTCAAGGCTCCCAAAATTTTCGCCCCCTCCCCCACCCTATGATCCACTTCCGCTTCCATGGTTCCATCCGCTGACAGATCCACTCCCAGATATCTAAAACACTTCACTTCCTCCAGTTTTTCTCCATTCAAACTCACCTCCCAATTGACTTGACCCTCAACCCTACTGTACCTAATAACCTTGCTCTTATTCACATTTACTCTTAACTTTCTTCTTCCACACACTTTACCAAACTCAGTCACCAGCTTCTGCAGTTTCTCACATGAATCCGCCACCAGCGCTGTATCATCAGCGAACAACAACTGACTCACTTCCCAAGCTCTCTCATCCCCAACAGACTTCATACTTGCCCCTCTTTCCAAGACTCTTGTATTTACCTCCCTAACAACCCCATCCATAAACAAATTAAACAACCATGGAGACATCACACACCCCTGCCGCAAACCTACATTCACTGAGAACCAATCACTTTCCTCTCTTCCGACACGTACACACGCCTTACATCCTCGATAAAAACTTTTCACTGCTTCTAACAACTTGCCTCCCACACCATATATTCTTAATACCTTCCACAGAGCATCTCTATCAACTCTATCATATGCCTTCTCCAGATCCATAAATGCTACATACAAATCCATTTGCTTTTCTAAGTATTTCTCACATACATTCTTCAAAGCAAACACCTGATCCACACATCCTCTACCACTTCTGAAACCACACTGCTCTTCCCCAATCTGATGCTCTGTACATGCCTTCACCCTCTCAATCAATACCCTCCCATATAATTTACCAGGAATACTCAACAAACTTATACCTCTGTAATTTGAGCACTCACTCTAATCCCCTTTGCCTTTGTACAATGGCACTATGCACGCATTCCGCCAATCCTCAGGCACCTCACCATGAGTCATACATACATTAAATAACCTTACCAACCAGTCAACAATACAGTCACCCCCTTTTTTAATAAATTCCACTGCAATACCATCCAAACCTGCTGCCTTGCCGGCTTTCATCTTCCGCAAAGCTTTTACTACCTCTTCTCTGTTTACCAAATCATTTTCCCTAACCCTCTCACTTTGCACACCACCTCGACCCAAACACCCTATATCTGCCACTCTGTCATCAGACACATTCAACAAACCTTCAAAATACTCATTCCATCTCCTTCTCACATCACCACTACTTGTTATCACCTCCCCATTTACGCCCTTCACTGAAGTTCCCATTTGCTTCCTTGTCTTACGCACCCTATTTACCTCCTTCCAGAACATCTTTTTATTCTCCCTAAAATTTACTGATAGTCTCTCACCCCAACTCTCATTTGCCCTTTTTTTCACCTCTTGCACCTTTCTCTTGACCTCCTGTCTCTTTCTTTTATACTTCTCCCACTCAATTGCATTTTTTCCCTGCAAAAATCGTCCAAATGCCTCTCTCTTCTCTTTCACTAATACTCTTACTTCTTCATCCCACCACTCACTACCCTTTCTAAACAGCCCACCTCCCACTCTTCTCATGCCACAAGCATCTTTTGCGCAATCCATCACTGATTCCCTAAATACATCCCATTCCTCCCCCACTCCCCTTACTTCCATTGTTCTCACCTTTTTCCATTCTGTACACAGTCTCTCCTGATACTTCTTCACACAGGTCTCCTTCCCAAGCTCACTTACTCTCACCACCTTCTTCACCCCAACATTCACTCTTCTTTTCTGAAAACCCATACTAATCTTCACCTTAGCCTCCACAAGATAATGATCAGACATCCCTCCAGTTGCACCTCTCAGCACATTGACATCCAAAAGTCTCTCTTTCCCAATTAACACGTAATCCAATAACGCTCTCTGGCCATCTCTCCTACTTACATAAGTATACTTATGTATATCTCGCTTTTTAAACCAGGTATTCCCAATCATCAGTCCTTTTTCAGCACATAAATCTACAAGCTCTTCACCATTTCCATTTACAACACTGAACACCCCATGCATACCAATTATTCCCTCAACTGTCACATTACTCACCTTTCCATTCAAATCACCCATCACTATAACCCGGTCTCGTGCATCAAAACCGCTAACACACTCATTTAGCTGCTCCCAAAACACTTGCGTGTCGTAGAAAGCGACTAGAGGGGACGGGAGCGGGGGGCCGGAAATCCTCCCCTCCTTGTATTAACTTTCTAAAATGGGAAACAGAAGAAGGAGTCACGCGGGGAGTGCTCATCCTCCTCGAAGGCTCAGAGTGGGGTGCCTAAATGTGTGTGGATGTAACCAAGATGTGAAAAAAGGAGAGATAGGTAGTATGTTTGAGGAAAGGAACCTGGATGTTTTGGCTCTGAGTGAAACGAAGCTCAAGGGTAAAGGGGAAGAGTGGGTTGGAAATGTCTGGGGAGTGAAGTCAGGGGTTAGTGAGAGGACAAGAGCAAGGGAAGGAGTAGCAATACCCCTGAAACAGGAGTTGTGGGAGTATGTGATAGAATGTAAGAAAGTAAATTCTCGATTAATATGGGTAAAATTGAAAGTTGATGGAGAGAGGTGGGTGATTATTGGTGCATATGCACCTGGGCATGAGAAGAAAGATATATATATATATATATATATATATATATATATATATATATATATATATATATATATATATATATATATATTTGTTTTTTTCTTTCATACTATTCGCCATTTACCGCATTAACGAGGTAGCGTTAAGAACAGAGGACTGGGCCTTTGAGGGAATATCCTCACCTGGCCCCCTTCTCTGTTCCTTCCTTTGGAAAATTAAAAAAAAAAAGAGATGGGAGGATTTCCAGCCCCCCGCTCCCTTCCCTTTTAGTCGCCTTCTACGACACGCAGGGAATACGTGGGAAGTATTCTTTCTCCCTTATCCCCTGGGAGGATACATATATATATTATTATTATTATCATTATTATTATTATTATTATTATTATTAGTATTAGTATTAGTATTAGTATCATCATCATGCTTTGTCACTATCTCCCGCGTTAGCGAGGTAGCGCAAGGGAACAGACGAAAGAATGGCCCAACCGACCCACATACACATGTATATACATACACGTCCACACACGCACATATACATACTTATACACCTTCTCGTATACATATGTATACACACACACAAATACATATATACACATGAACATAATTCATGCTGTCTGCTCTTATTCATTCCCGTCGAAACCCCGCCACACATGAAGTAACAACCCCCTCCCCCCGCATGTGCGCGAGGTAGCGCTAAGAAAAGACAACAAAGACCACATTCGTTCACGCTCAGTCTCTAGCTGTCATGTATAATGCACCGAAACCACAGCTCCCTTTCCACATCCAGGCCCCACACAACTTTCCATGGTTTATCCCAGACGCTTCACATACCCTGGTTCAATCCATTGACAGCACGTCGACCCCGGTATGACACATCGTTCCAATTCACTCTATTCCTTCCAAGCCTCTCACCCTCCTGCATGTTCAGGCCTCGATCACTCAAAATCTTTTTCACTCCATCTTTCCACCTCCAATTTGGTCTCCCACTTCTCCTTGTTCCCTCCACCTCTGACACATATATCCTCTTTCTCAATCTCTCCTCACTCATTCTCTCCATGTGACCAAATCATTTCAAAACACCCTCTTCTGCGTTCTCAACCACACTCTTTTTATTACTACACATCTCCCTAACCCTTTCATTACTTACTTGATCAAACCACATCACACCACATATTGTCCTCAAACATCTCATTACCAGCTCATCCACCCTCCTCCGTACAACTCTATCTATAGCTCATGCCTCGCAACCATATAACATTGTTGAAACCAGTATTCCTTCAAACATACCCATTTTTGCTTTCCAAGAAAACGTTCTCGACTTCCACAGTTTCTTCAACGTTCACAGAACTTTCGCCTCCTCCCCCACTCTATCATTCACTTCTGCTTCCATGGTTCCATCAGCAGCCAAAAACACTCCCATATATTTAGAGCACTTCACTACCTCCAGTTTTTTCCATTCAAACTTACGTCCCCATGACTTGTCCCTCAACCATGCTGTACCTAATATCCTTGTTCTTATTCATATTTACTCTCAGCTTTCTTCTTTCACACACTTTACCAAACTCAGTCACCAGCGTCTGCAGTTTCTCACGCAAACCAGCGCTGTATCATCAGCGAACAAAAAGACTGACTCACTTCCCAAGCTCTCTCATCCCCAACTGACTGCATACTTGCCTCTCTTTCCAAAACTCTTGCATTCACCTCCTTAACAACCCCATCCATAAACAAATTAAACAACCATGGAAACATCACGCACCCCTGCCGTAAGCCAACATTTACTGGGAACCAATCGCTGTCCTCTCTTCCTACACGTACTCATGCCTTACATCTTTGATAAAAACTTTTAACTGCTTCTAACAACTTGCGTCCCACACCTATATATTCTTAATACCTTCAACAGAGTATCTCTTTCAACTTTATCATATTCCTTCTCCAGATCCATAAATGCTACATACAAATCCATTTGCTTTTCGAAGCATTTCTCACTTAAATTTTTCAAAGCAAACACCTGATCCACACATCCTCTACTACTTCTAAAACCACACTGCTCTTCCCCAATCTGATGCTCTGTACATGCTTTCACCCTCTCAATCAATACCCTCCCGTATGATTTCCCAGGAATACTCAACAAACTTATAACTCTGTAATTTGAGCACTCACTTTTATCCCCTTTGCCTATGTACAATGGCAGTATGCAAGAATTCCGCCAATCCTCAGGCACCTCACCATGAGTCATACATATATGAAATAACCTTACCAACCAGTCAACAACACAATTACCCCCTTTTTTGATAAATTCCACTGCAATACCATCCAAACCTGCTGCCTTGCCGGCTTTCGTCTTCCGCAAAGCTTTCACTACCTCTTCTCTGGTTACCAAATCATTCTCTCTAACCCTCTTACTTTGCACAACACCTCGACAATATCTGCAACTCTATCATCAAACACATTCAACAAACCCTCAAAATCCTCACTCCATCTCCTCACCTCACCACTACTTGTTATCACCTCCCCATTAGTCCCCTTCACTGATAATCCTATTTGATCCCTTGTCTTACGCACTTTATTTACCTCCTTCCAAAACATCTTTTATTCTCCTTAAAATTTAATGATACTCTCTCACCCCATCTCTCATTTGCCCTCTTTTTCCGCTTTTGCACCTTTCTCTTGACCTCCTCCCTCTTTCTTTTATACATCTCCCAGTCATTTGCATTATTTCCCTGCAAAAATCGTCCAAATGCCTCTCTCTTCTCTTTCACTAATAATCTTACTTCATCCCACCACTCACTACCCTTTCTAATCTGCCCACCTCCCACGCTTCTCATGCCACAAGCATCTTTGCACAAGCTATCATTGCTTCCTTAAATACATCCCATTCCTCCCCAACTCCCCTTATGTCCTTTGTTCTCACCTTTTTCCATTCTGTACTCAGTCTCTCCTGGTGCTTCCTCACACAAGTCTCCTTCCCAAGCTCACTTACTCTCACCACTCTCTTCACCCCAACATTCTCTCTTCTTTTCTGAAAACCTATACAAATCTTCACCTTCGCCTCCACAAGATAATGATCAGACATCCCCCCAGTTGCACCTCTTAGCACATCAACATCCAAAAGTCTCTCTTTCGCGCGCCTATCAATTAACACGTAATCCAATAACGCTCTCTGACCACCTCTCCTACTTACATACGTATTCTTATGTATATCTCTCTTTTTAAACCAGGTATTCCCAATCACCAGTCCTTTTTTAGCACATAAATCTACAAGCTCTTCACCATTTCCATTTACAACACTGAATACCCTATGTACACCAATTATTCCCTCAACTGCCACATTACTCACCTTTGCATTCAAATCACCCATCACTATTACCCGGTCTCGTGCATCAAAACTTCTAACACACTCAGCTTCTAACACACTCAGTTTTGTATGTAGGTAGGAGGGATGGCCAGTGAGTGTTATTGGATTATGTGTTAATTGATAGGCGTGCGAAAGAGTGACTTTTGGAAGTTAATGTCCTGAGAGGTGCAACTGATCATTATCTTGTGGAGGCGAATGTGATGATTTGTAGAGGTTTCCAGAAAAGAAGAGAGAATATTTGGGTCAAGCGAGTGGTGAGAGTAAGTGAGGTTGGGAAGGAGACTTGTGTGAGGAAATACCAGGAGAGACTTAGTGCACAATGGATAAAGGTGAGAGCAAAAGACGCAAGTGGAGTGGTGGAGGAATGGGATGTATTTAAGGAAGCAGTGATGGCTTGCGTAAAGGATGCATGTGGCATGAGAAGCGTTGGAGATGGGTAGATTAGAAAGGGTAGTGAGTGGTTGGATGAAGAAGTATGATTATTAGTAAAAGAGAAGAGATAGGCATTGGACGAGTGTTGCAGGGAAATAGTGCAAATGACCTTCAGATGTATAAAAGAAAGAGGCATGAGGTGAAGAGAAAGGTGCAAAAGGTGAAAAAGAGGGCAAATGAGAGATGGGGTGAGACAGTGTCGTTAAATGTTAGGGAGAAAAAAAAGATGTTTTGGAAGGAGATAAATAGACAAGAGAACAAATGGGAGCATCAGTGAAGGGGGCTAATGGGATGGTGATAACAAGTAGTAGTGATGTGAGAAGGAGATGAAATGAGTATTTTGAAGGTTTGTTGAATGTGTTAGATGATAGAGCGGCAGATATAGGGAGTTTTGGTCGAGGTGATGTGCGAGGTGAGAGAGTTAGAGAGAATAATTTGGATAACAGTGAAGAGGTAGTAAAAGGTTTGCGGAAGATGAAAGCCGGCGGGGCATGGGGCTTGGATGGTACTGCAGAGGAATTTATCAAAAAATGGGGTGACTATTGTTGACTGGTTGTTAAGGATATCTAATGTATGTATGACTCTTGGTGAGGTGCCTGAAGATTGGTGGAATGCATGCATAGTGCCATTGTACAAAGGGAAAGTGGATAAAGTGAGTGCTCTAATTACAGAGGTATAAGTTTTTTGAGTATTCCTGGGAAATTATATGAGAGGGTATAGATTGAGAGGCTGAGGGCACGTACAGAGCATCAGATTGGGGAAGATCAGTGTGGTTTCAGAATTGGTAGAGGATGTGTGGATTAGGTGTTTGCTTTGAAGAATGTATGAGAGATATACTTAGAAAAACAAATGGATTTCTATGTAGCATCTATGGATCTGGAAAAGGCATATGATAGAGTTGACAGAGATGTTCTTTGGAAGGTATAAAGAATATATCGTGTGCAAGGCAAGTTGTAAGAAGCAGTGAAAAGTTTTTATCGAGGATGTAAGAATGTAAGAGTAGGAAGAGAGGAAAATGATTGGTTCTCAGCGAATGTAGGTTTGCGGCAGGGGTGCGTGATGTCTCCATGGTTGTTTAATTTGTTTATGGATGGGGTTGTTAGGGAGGTAAATGCAAGAGTTTTGGAAAGAAGGGCAAGTATGCAGTCTGTTGTGCGTGAGAGACCTTGGGAAGTGAGTCAGCTCTTGTTCGATGATGATGCAGCGCTGGTGGCTGATTCGGTCGAGAAACTGCAGAAGCTGTTGACTGAGTTTGGTAAAGTATGTGAAAGAAGAAAGCTGAGAGTAAATGTGAATACGAGCAATGTTATTAGATACAGTAGGGTTGAGGGACAAGTCAATTGGGAGGTAAGTTTGAATGAGTAAAACCGGAGGGAGTGAAGTGCTTTAGATATCTGGGAGTGGATTGGGCAGCGGATAGAACCATGGAGCGGAAGTGAGTCACAGGGTGGGGGAGGGGGCGAAAGTTCTGGGAGAGTTGAAAAATGTGTGGAAGGCGAGAACATTATCTTGGAAAGCAAAAATGGATATGTTTGAAGGTTTGGTGGTTCCAAGATGGTATATGGTTGCGAGGCGTGTCCTATAGAGTTGTGCGGAGGAGGCTGGATGTGTTGGAAATGAGATGTTTGAGGAAAATATATTGTGTGAGGTGGTTTAATTGAGGAAGTAATGAAAGTGATAGAGCGATGAGTGGTAATAAAAAGAGTGTGGTTAAGGGAGCAGAAGAGGGTGTTTTGAAATGGTTTGGTCACGTGGAGAGAATGAATGAGGAAAGATTGACAAAGAGGATGTATGTGTCAGAGGTGGAGGGAACGAGAAGTGGGAGACCAAATTAGAAGTGGAAAGATAGAGTGAAAAAGATTTTGAGGGATCGGGGCCTGAACACGCAGGAGGGTGAAAGGCGTGCAAGGAATAGATTGAATTGGAACGATGTGTTATGCCGGGGTCGACATTCTGTCAATGGATTGAACCACGGCATGTGAAGCGTCTGGGGTAAACCATGGAAAGTTTTGTGGGGCCTGGGTGTGGAAAGGGAGCTGAGGTTTCGGTGCATTATACATGACAGCGAGAGACTGAATGTGAAAGAATGTGGCTTTTGTTGTCTTTTCCTAGCGCTACCTCGCGCGCATGCAGGGGGAGGGGGCTGTCATTTCATGTGTGGCTGAGTGCCAACGAGAATGAATGAAGGCAGCATATTTGAATTACGTGCATGTGTATATATATATATATATATATATGTCTGTGTATGTATATATATGTATATGTTGAAATGTATAGGTATGTATATGTGCATGTGTGGACGTGTATGTATATGAATATGTATGTAGGTGGGTAGGGCCATTCTTTCGTTTGTTTCCTTGCTCTACTTCGCTGACGCGGGAGACAGCGACAAAGCATAATAAGTAATATATATATATATATATATATATATATATATATATATATATATATATATATATATATATATATATATATATATATATATATATATATATATTATATATATATATATATAATATATATATATATATATATATATATATATATAATATATATATATATATATATATTTATATATATATATATTATATATATATATTATATATATATATTAAATTTATATATATATATATTATATATATATATATATATATATTATATATATATATATATATATATATATATATATATATATAATATATATATATATATATATATATATATATATATATATATATATATTATCCCTGGGGATAGGGGAGCAAGAATACTTCCCACGTATTCCCTGCGTGTCGTAGAAGGCGACTAAAAGGGGAGGGAGTGGGGGGCTGGAAATCCTCCCCTCTCATTTTTTTTTTAATTTTCCAAAAGAAGGAACAGACAATTGGGCCAGGTGAGGGTAGTCCCTCAAAGGCCCAGTCATCTGTTCTTAACGCTACCTCGCTAATGCGGGAAATGGCGAATAGTTTGAAAGAAAAGAAAAGATATATATATATATATATATATATATATATATATATATATATATATATATATATATATATATATATTATTTATCTATTATGCTTTGTCGCTGTCTCCCGCGTTAGCGAGGTAGCGCAAGGAAACAGACGAAAGAATGGCCCAAGCCACCCACAAACACATGTATATGCATACACGTCCACACACAGCGCATATACATACCTATACCTCTCAACGTATACATATATATACACATACAGTCATATACATATATACACATGTACGTAATTCATACTGTCTGCCCTTATTCATTCCGTCGCCACCCCACCACACATGAAATGAAAAACCCCTCCCCGCCGCATGTGCGCGGGGTAGCGCTAGGAAAAGACAACAAAGGCCACATTCGTTCACACTCAGTCTCCAGCTGTCATGTGTAATGCACAGAAACCTGATTTGGAAACCGGCCAGAGAGTAGTACATCGGTTAGAACAGAGGTTGATTATGTTTCATCTCTACAAAGAACGCGTCTTTCAATCGTAGTATATCTTTTTATCAAAACCAAGGCATCATCTATCTTTCCACTTCATATCAAACCTTTGTTAAACTGTGTAGTCATTTAGAACTATATGACTTCGATTTAGGTCTTGAGCAAGTAGATGTTTTTCTAACACAAACGTATGACCTATATTTACTTGAGAGACACTGACTGCAGGCTTTTGTGTTAACAAAAAGACGTAACGTTCTACTATAGGTATCCACTTCACAACATGAAGTTTTTATATCAAAATCCTTAGAATGTAATGGTAGTTAAGGGGTCATTTTGAGAGACGTCTGCACAGGAAGATCTGACGCTATTATGACGACATTTACTATTTATCTTCTCCACATTAGAATTTGGATTTATCGACTTGTTCCTTGAAAGGCAAGTTGGCATATATTTACTGTTGAAGCAGTCAGTGCCCGTGAGGATAAAGGGGTGACGGTCATCTCGAGGTGTTGGAGATTCAACCAGAGGCTACCCGAAAGCTACCCAGTCAGACGTGTCTCATCCAGAGAGTTTTAAGTCGACTTATATTTCCTGTACAACCTACCTTTGTTGATGATCCTACATACAGGTTAAGCAGACGACTTCTGGTGGTGAGCCTATGCACGGGTCTAGCAGATTAATCTAGTGATGACCCTACACTGGTCAAGCAGATGACCTCCAGTGTGACCCTAACCACGATTCAAGCAACTGACCTTTAATGGTGACCCTAAACGTAGGTGAAGTAGATAACCTCTAGTGGTGACCCTATACACAGGTCAAGCAGATGGCCTTTAGTGTTAGCATTACACAGGTCAAACAGATGACCTCTAATGTTGACCCTATACAGGTCTAACAGATGACCTCTAGTGTTGACCCTACACAGGTCAAACAGATGACCTCTAGTGGTGACCATATAAACGGGCCAAGCATCTGAGCCGATGCCCAACACTGGATCACTAAAGCGAAATGAATGATCCATATATTTTTCCCCTGACGATCTGTTTCATATTCGTTATTATGACCCTCGATCGTTCAAAGATAAGTCTTCACGTCGCGATGTCCTTATATGATAACAGGACCAGGATAAGACGATCCAGAGAACTTATGTACGTGATTACAGGAGGTCTGAAAACCTCTCACACGAGCCGTAAACACTAGCGGGAAATTTCTTTGATACGCGATAAAACTGAGGTTGTTGGGTGAGGAGGGAAGGAGACCCGGGGGTTGGAGGAGGAAGAAGAGAGGAGGAGGAGGAAGAGAAGAGGAAGAGGAGAAGGAGGAGGTGCCTCTTACCCAAATTATTATCTTTTTTTGAGACGTTAAAACGGGAACAATTATACGTCCGGATAAGTAAACACTAATGGTGGAGAATGTACGGCTTAAGGCGCAACGATTGTATGACCAAAGCTAAACCTGTCCAAGTGCGAGATGAGATTTTCTAAGTGTTGGTAAACACTTGACAAAAATGCTTTATACCTGCCGATACTCCATGGAGATAAACATCACATCGCTTGTGAAACAAGCAGAAATACTAATGTTTTCTATTCAGTTATCCGAACCCGTGATATGATTAATGATTATATATAAACATCAGTGAAGAACTGAAGAGAGAGAAACCTCAGCTTCGAAATGTTGCGGAAGTGTGTGTGTGTGTGTGTGTGTGTGTGTGTGTGTGTGAGGGTCGTGGCGGCCAAGACACTTGCTGCTGCACTGTCGCTTTTTTAAAGCCAAGGTGACCTTCACTACTGTGGTCTTGATCATCCCAGGAGACGTAGTCCTTCAGCAGATTATGAGTGTTATGAGTAGCGACGCTGACCTTCCCTCGCTTGTGAACAGCCACAGGAAACCACCCGGACCAGGCGCCCTCACCACCAGCTGTCTACATACAAAGTTACCGGAGGACTCGTGAGGGACAGTCTTCCTTAACAGGTCACGTACAGACTATAGATATCTTCGCTAAGTTCTCTGAAGTGAACTGGGAGACTTGAACCTTAAGGGAAGAACACAGGAAAGATGATAGACCCCCTTCCCGCGATCTACCTGGACAGAGACATCACACACACACACACACACACACACACACACCACCTTGACCGAGAACGAGCAACGCATCCCCTGACCCCCCCCCCCCCTGAGAGAGAGAGAGAGAGAGAGAGAGACGTCACGTATTGCGGAGGTGGAGAGAGAGCTCCTCTACCTGAAGGCCAACACAACACGACCCATGCAGGTCGTCTTGGCGGCTCTACGTCGCACATCTCAACACACTGAAGTAGATGACAGAGGTCCCTCTGGACAGAGAACAGAAAAAGAATGTAACTCGATCTGTGGCAACACTACAGAGAAGCTCCCAATACTTTATATAGTTACGTCAGTTGTTCAGCAAAGCCCCCGTCACCATTGGCCGCCATCCACAACCAAATGGGTGAGTGGAGGACGACTCAGCAACTTATTAGCGAAGTGGTTGGTTGTAAGATGTTTGTTGTTATAACTTGAGGGCCGTCAAGGAGCCCAAATAACCAGTCAAGGACCCAGGGAAGGATCCGATGGTCTCTTAAAGTCTCAGTCAGAGAACAGGGAAGGCATGGATGTGGTCTTCACACAAGAGGTTATTAAAGAAGCCATGACAGACGTGAGTCCCACCTGCACCAGCCAGGCCCCATGTGTTAAGCAAAGGTCGTGCGTGTATCATCTAGACACGACCAGTGGCTGCCTCCACCATCCACAGATATCCCCCAGCTGGACGACCAACGCGAAGCAATTTTACGAAGGACTTTAAACAGGAGGACTCGGCAGTGATCAACTCTCCTCCTAGCCAGCCTACCGGATATTGAAGTCGAAATCTTTGAGGTCTTGAGGAAAACTGTTTTCAGACTAACAGTGACGTGGATCAACACTTCATTCAAGGTCAACATGGGTTCAGGGAATGAAGGTCAACCTTGACCCAGACACTGGCCCACCTCACCATAACATCCAGAGATTCGAGAAAGCAACATGAATGTTGTCTACCTCGATTGCTTCATTTCTCCCAAGATTTTTTTTTTTCACTTAGAGTTGATGACAGCGTAGTGTGGACAAGACTCAAGGAGATCCGGGAGGGAGATGGTCTGATGGACCCATCTTGTGCCGTACAAGGCAGCCTCAGCATGCCTATGTTGTGTAATGCCATATCGGCGTCCATTCTTGTTCCCATCATCTTCTCTTCCATCGACGCCCACCTCCACCTGCCTCCAGGTCAGAGGTCAAGCGGGGACACCCAGATCATAAACCCTACTACCCAGTATTATTCACATACTGTGTTTGGTGACATCATAAAAAGAATAAGATAAGAAATGCCGTGAAATACTCTATTGTACTGTTCAATATGAAAATATTGTATGACATGAAAAATGTAAAATACGAACTAACGAACGATAAAACATATAAAATGTAAAAAATAAACTAAAGAATCTTTTTTCAAATAAACCTTACAGAGATATGAAAAAGTGTCAATTCATAAAGCTGGTTAAACAAAAATAGAATAATCACCATAGAACTTGCTTAACGTAAATGATTAATAAAATCTGAACAAAAAAGTTTTAAACAAAAGGTAAAACGATAGTACAGAATCATATGATAAATAACATTAATGGTTGAATAATACTGAGGAAATTAGAGAACATAAGAAAGAAAATTAATAACGGTGAGTATGCTGTCGTATTCAATTCTATGTGCATTATAAAAAGAAAGATATACATAAGTATACGTTAGTGAGTATGAGAGATGGTCAAAGGGCATTATTGGATTACGTGCTAAATTGATAGGCTTGTAAAAGAGAGACCTGTAGATATAAATATGCTAAGAGGGGCAGCTGGCGGGACGTCTGTTTACTGTCATGTGGAGGCGAAGGTGAAGATTTGTAGAGATTTTCAAAAAAGAAGAAAATAATGTTTGGGAGAAAAGAGTAGTGAGAGTAAGTAAGCTTAGATAGGAGACGCATGAGGAAGTACTAGGGGAGTGCAGAATGGCAAAAGGTGAGAGCAAATGGCGTGAGGGGAGTGGGTGAGGAATAGGATGTCCATGTGCTTGTGCATGTGCAAAATATGCATGTGGCATGAGAATGGTAGGAGGTGGGCAGATTAGAAAAGGTAATGAGTGTAGCATGAAGAAGTAAAGTTGTTGGTGAGAGAAGAAAGACTAGTTTGGACAATACTTACAAGGAAGGAGTGATGAAGTGAGAAGGAGATGGAGTGAGTATTTTGAAGTTTGTTCAATGTGTTTCATGATAGAATGGCAGATGTAAGATGTTTTGGTCCAGATAGTGTAAGAAGTAACAGGGACAGGAAGAATGGTTTAGATAAGAGAGAAAAGTTAGTAAAAGCTTTGCAGAAGATGAAATCTGGCAAGGCGGCGGATTTGGATGGTAGTTCAGTGGATTTGTTAAAATAAGGTGAGGTTGTGTTGTTGATTGGTTGATAAGGATATTAAATTTATGTAGGAATCATGGTGAAATGCCTGAGGATTGCCGAAATACATGCATAGTTCCATTATACAAAGTATAAGAGGATTAAAAGGTGTGTTAAAACTACAGTTTTAAAACTACGTTTGTAGGGTACTCTTTAGAAATTGTAGGGAGGGTATTGAGACTGTAAAAGCACGTAGAGAGCATCAGATTCGGGAAGAGCAGTGTGGTTTCAGAAGTGGTAGAGGATGAGTGGATCAGGCGTCTGCTTTCAAGAATGTGTGTGAAAAATACTTAGAAAAACAGATAGATTTGTATGTAGCATTAATGGATCTGAAGAAGGCATATGATAGAGTTGATAGAGATGCTCTGTGGAAGGTATTTAGAGTATATGGTGTGGGAGGTAAGCTGCCAGAGGCAGTAAAAAGTTTTTACCAAGGCATATGTAAGAGTAGATAGAAAAGAAAATAATTGGTTCTCAGTGAATGTCGATCTCCGACAGGGATGCGTGATGTCTCCATGGTTGTTTAATTTGTTTATGCATGGGGTGGTAAGGGAGGTAAATACAAGAGTTTTGGAGAGAGAGTTGAGTGTGCAGTCTTTGAGGATGAGAGAGCCTCCTTGGAAGTGAGTCAGTTGCTGCTTGCCGATGATACAGCACTGTTGGCTGATTCGTGTGAGAAACTGCAGAGTTTGGTGACTGAGTTTGGTGAAGTGTGTGAAAAGAAGAGGTTGAGAGTAAATGTGAATAAGAGCAAGATTTTTAGGTTCAGAAGGGTTAAGGGACAAGTTCGTTGGGATGTAAGTTTCAATGGATGCGTGGATCAGCTGTTTGCCTTGACGAATGTATGTGAGAAAGACTCTGAAAAACAAATGAATTTGTCTGTAGCATTTATGGATCTGTAGAAGACATATGATACAGTTGATAGAAATACTTTGTGGAAGGTATTGAGAGTATATGGTGTGCGAGGTAAGTTGCTAGAAGCAGTGAAAAGTTTTTATCAACGATGTAAAGCAAGTGCACTAGTAGGAAGAGAGGAAATTGATTGGCTCCTTGTGAATGTAGGTTTGCGGAAGGGGTGCGTGATTTCTCCATGGTTGTTTAATTTGTTTATGGATGGGGTTGTTATGGAGGTGAATGCAAGAGTTTTGGAGAGAGGGGCAAATATGCAGTCTGTTGTGGATGAGAGGGCTTGGGAAGTGAGTCAGTTGTTCGCTGATGATACAGCGCTGGTGGATGATTCGGGTGAGAAACTGCAGAAGTTGGTGCCTGAGTTTGGTAAAGTTTGTGAAAGTATGGTTGAGGGACAAGTTAATTAGGAGGTAAGTTTGAATGGAGAAAAACTAGAGGAAGTGAAGTGCTTTAGATAACTGGGGGTGGATTTAGCAGCGGATGGAACCAAGTAATGTGAAGCGTCTGGGGTAAACCATGGAAAGTTTTGTGGGGCCTGGATGTGGAAAGGGAGCTGTGGTTTCAGTGCATTACACATGACAGCTAGAGACTGTGAACGAATATGGCCCTTGTTTTCTTTTCCTCGAGCTACCTCGCATGCGCCCGGGGGTAGGGGGGTGCTGCTTCATGTGTGGTTGGGTTGCGACAGGAATGGATGAAGGCAGCAAATATTGATATGTACATGTGTATAAATGTATATGTCTGTGTATGTATATGTATGTATACGTTGAAATGTATATGTATGTATATGTGGTGTCTCTGCGTTTATGTATATACATGTGTGTGTGGGTGGGTTAGGTCATTCCTTCGTCTGTTTCCTTGCGCTACATTGCTAACGTGAGAGAAAGCGAATAAGTATAATAAAAGAAAAAAATGAATGGAAAAAAAGTGGAGGAAGTGAAGTGTTTTTGATATATGGGGTTGGACTTGGCAGCGGATAGAACCATGGAAGCAGAAGTGAGCCAGAGGGTGGGGGAGGGAGCGAAGGTTCTGGGAGCGATGAAGAATGTTTAGTAGGAGAGAACGTTATCTCAGAGAGCAAAAATGGATATGTTTGAAGGAATAGAATTTCCAACAATGATATATGGATACAAGAGATGGATTATATCGGGCTGTACGAAGAAGGGTGGATGTGTTGTAAATAAAATGTTTGAGGACAATATGTGGTGTAAGGTGGTTTGATCAGGTAAGCAATGAAAGGGTAGGAGAAATGTGTGGAAATAACAAGTGTGGTAGAGAGTTGCAGACGAGGGTGTATTGAAATGATTTGGTCACATGGAGAGAATGAGTGAGGAAAGATTGACAAAGAGGATATATATGTTAGAGATGGAGGGAACAAGGAGAAGTGGGAGACCAAATTAGATGTGGAAGGATGGAGTGAAAAAGATTTTGAGCGATTGGAGCCTGATCATACAGGAGGCCATTACATATGACGGCTAGAGACTGAGTGCGAACGAAATGGGCCTTTTTGTTTGTATTCCTGGCGCTACTTCGCTGAAGCAGGGGATAGCGATGCCATTTTTCTGTGTAGTTGGGTAGCGACAGGAATAGATAAAGGCAAGAAAGTATGAATATATGCATGTGTATGTACGTAATGTCTGTGTTTGTGTATGTAAATGTATGTATATGTTGATATGTATATGTAGACATATGTGCGTATGTGGGCATATATGTACATATATCTGTATATGAGTGGATGGCCCATCCTTCATCTGCTTCCTGGCGCTACCTCGCTGGCGTGGGAAGCAGCGATTATGTATAATAGTAATGATAATAATAAAGATGTTAATGGTAGTAATTATTTTTTTTTTTTTTTTTTTCAAACTTTTCGCCATTTCCCGCGTTAGCGAGGTAGCGTTAAGAACAGAGGACTGGGCCTTTTTTGGAATATCCTTACCTGGCCCCCTCTGTTCCTTCTTTTGGAAAATTAAAACAAAAAAAAAAAACGAGAGGGGAGGATTTCCAGCCCCCCGCTCCCTCCCCTTTTAGTCGCCTTCTACGACACGCAGGGAATACGTGGGAAGTATTCTTAATCCCCTATCCCCAGGGATATATCAATAATTATATCAATAATAATAATAATAATAATAATAATAATAAGGGTCAAGTCAATTGGGAGGTGAGTTTGAATGGAGAAAAACTGGAGGAAGTGAAGTGTTTTAGATATCTGGGAGTGGATCTGGCAGCGTGTGGAACCATGGAAGCGGAAGTGGATCATAGGGTGGGGGAGGGGGCGAAAATTCTGGGGGCCTTGAAGAATGTGTGGAAGTCGAGAACATTATCTCGGAAAGCAAAAATGGGTATGTTTGAAGGAATGGTGGTTCCAACAATGTTGTATGGTTGCGAGGCGTGGGCTATGGATAGAGTTGTGCGCAGGAGGATGGATGTGCTGGTTGTTTTGTTCACAAATGCTTCTCTAGATTGAACACTCTGAAAATATACTTTCTAGCAAAATTACATATTGAATCAAGGAAATGTTTGGGATACTGTATTTCATAAGCAGCGTCAGTGTCCATCTCCTGTGGAATATAGGAGGGGCGCTGTTCTGTGTGTGGTGGGTGTCTAGTAAGGGGAGGTTTACCTCATGTGGAGTGTGGGCGGTGCGTGCCTAAGAAGGAGAGGTTTACATCATGTGGAGTGTGAGCGATGCGTGGCTAGGAAGGAGAGGTTCACCTCATGTGGAGTGTTGGCGGTGCGTGGCTAGGAAGGAATGGTTTACCTCATGTGGAGTGTGGGCGGTGCGTGGCTAGGAAGGAGTGGTTTACCTAATGTGGAGTGTGGGCAGTGCGTGACTTGGAAGGAAAGGTTTACCTCAGTTGGAGTGTGGGCGATGTATGGCTGGGAAGGAGAGGTTTACCTCATGTGGAGTGTGGGCGGTGCGTGGCTAGGAAGGAGAGGTTTACCTCATGTGGAGTGTGGGCGGTGCGTGGCTAGGAAGGAGAGGTTTACCTCATGTGGAGTGTGGGCGGTGTATGGGTAGGAAAGAGATGTTTACCTCATGTGGAGTGTGGGCGGTGTGTGGCTAGGAAGGAGAGGTTTACCTCATGTGGAGTGTGGGCGGTGTATGGGTAAGAAAGAGATGTTTACCTCATGTGGAGTGTGGGCGATGTGTGGCTAGGAAGGAGAGGTTTACCTCATGTGGAGTGTGTGTGGTGCGATAGTGGGAAGGTGAGGTTTACCTGGTGTAGAGTGTAGCGAGGATTTGGGTTAACAAACGCAGGAAGTAAACCAGTAAGACACAGTGTGTGCCATGGTACCAGAACATCTTGGCGCACCATAAGCTACCACACATGACCACAGGGACAACACCACCTCAGTAGTTTCCTCCTCACTACCACCCATCAGTGCTATTCATTACAGACGGTAATTTGCTTAAGTTCATTTACTGGCCACATCAACATCCTAATGGCCATTAAAGCCACCACAACAATGGCCATTAACAACAATGGAGTCTGAACACATCCTTTAGCCACAACATTTTGTGGAGTCATTTCTCCTATACCATGATTCAATCCCACTCAGCTACAGCAATTCCGAGGTAACTGTGTTTATATGTTCAATAGACCACATTAATGTGGGACACTCTGGGAAAGGTTGTTTTTTGTGTGGCTGATGAGGCTGGTGTGTGGCTGTGGTTGTTGTTGTTGGTGTGTGGCTGTGGTTATTGTTGTTGGTGTGTGGCTGTGGTTGTTGTTGTTGGTCTGTGGCTGTGGTTGTTGTTGTTGGTGTGTGGCTGTGGTTGTTGTTGTTGGTGTGTGGCTGTGGTTGTTGTTGTTGGTGTGTAGCTGTGGTTGTTGTTGTTGGTCTGTGGTTGTGGTTGTTGTTGTTGTTGGTGTGTGGCTATGGTTGTTGTTGTTGTTGGTGTGTAGCTGTGGTTGTTGTTGCTGGTGTGTGGCTGTGGTTGTTGTTGTTGGTGTGTGGCTGTGGTTGTTGTTGTTGTTGGTGTGTAGCTGTGGTTGTTGTTGTTGGTGTGTGGCTGTGGTTGTTGTTGTTGGCGTGTGGCTGTGGTTGTTGTTGTTGGTGTGTGGCTGTGGTTGTTGTTGTTGTTGGTATGTGGCTGTGGTTGTTGTTGTTGGTGTGTGGCTGTGGTTGTTGTTGTTGGTGTGTAGCTGTGGTTGTTGTTGTTGGTGTGTGGCTGTGGTTGTTGTTGTTGGTGTGTGGCTGTGGTTGTTGTTGTTGGTGTGTGGCTGTGGTTGTTGTTGTTGGTGTGTGGCTGTGATTGTTGTTGTTGGTGTGTGGCTGTGGTTGTTGTTGTTGGTGTGTGGCTGTGGTTATTGTTGTTGATGTGTGGCTGTGGTTGTTGTTGTTGGTGTGTGGCTGTGGTTATTGTTGTTGGTGTGTGGCTGTGGTTGTTGCTGTTGGTGTGTGGCTGTGGTTGTTGTTGTTGGAGTGTAGCTGTGGTTGTTGTTGTTGGTGTGTGGCTGTGGTTGTTGTTGTTGGTGTGTGGCTGTGGTTGTTGTTGTTGGTGTGTGGCTGTGGTTGTTGTTGTTGGTGTGTGGCTGTGGTTGTTGTTGTTGGTGTGCGGCTGTGGTTGTTGTTGTTGGAGTGTAGCTGTGGTTGTTGTTGTTGGTGTGTGGCTGTGGTTGTTGTTGTTGGTGTGTGGCTGTGGTTGTTGTTGTTGGTGTGTGGCTGTGGTTGTTGTTGTTGGAGTGTAGCTGTGGTTGTTGTTGTTGGTGTGTGGCTGTGGTTGTTGTTGTTGTTGTGTGGCTGTGGTTGTTGTCGTTGGTGTGTGGCTGTGGTTGTTGTTGTTGGTGTGTGGCTGTGGTTGTTGTTGTTGGTGTGTAGCTGTGGTTGTTGTTGTTGGTGTGTGGCTGTGGTTGTTGTTGTTGGTGTGTGGCTGTGGTTGTTGTTGTTGGTGTGTGGCTGTGGTTGTTGTTGTTGGAGTGTAGCTGTGGTTGTTGTTGTTGGTGTGTGGCTGTGGTTGTTGTTGTTGGTGTGTGGCTGTGGTTGTTGTTGTTGGTGTGTGGCTGTGGTTGTTGTTGTTGGTGTGTGGCTGTGGTTGTTGTTGTTGGTGTGTGGCTGTGGTTGTTGTTGTTGGTGTGTGGCTGTGGTTGTTGTTGTTGGAGTGTAGCTGTGGTTGTTGTTGTTGGTGTGTGGCTGTGGTTGTTGTTGTTGGTGTGTGGCTGTGGTTGTTGTTGTTGGTGTGTGGCTGTGGTTGTTGTTGTTGGTGTGTGGCTGTGGTTGTTGTTGTTGGTGTGTGGCTGTGGTTGTTGTTGTTGGTGTGTGGCTGTGGTTGTTGTTGTTGGTGTGTGGCTGTGGTTGTTGTTGTTGGTGTGTGGCTGTGGTTGTTGTTGTTGGTGTGTGGCTGTGGTTGTTGTTGTTGGTGTGTGGCTGTGGTTGTTGTTGTTGGTGTGTGGCTGTGGTTGTTGTTGTTGGTGTGTGGCTGTGGTTGTTGTTGTTGGTGTGTGGCTGTGGTTGTTGTTGTTGGTGTGTGGCTGTGGTTGTTGTTGTTGGTGTGTGGCTGTGGTTGTTGTTGTTGGTGTGTAGCTGTGGTTGTTAGTAGTGGTATGTGGCTGTGATTGTTGCTGATGGTGTGTGGCTATAGTTGTTGTTGTTGGTTTGTGGCTATGGTTGTTGTTGTTGTTGATGTGTGGCTGTGGTTGTTGTTGCTGGTGTGTAGCTGTGGTTGTTGTTGCTGGTGTGTGGCTGTGGTTGTTGGTGTGTGCTGGCTTCTCCTTTACACACACACACACACACACACACACACACGGACAATGTGCAAGAAAGCCTCAATATGATCACTGTGTAGTAGGAAATATGTATTAGGATTCTATTTGTGACAGGAACTTGGACTTCGACAATGCCTATAAGCAGTCGCCAGAGGCCCGCATTAGGAAGATAGTTAAGGAGACAAACTGTCTACAGGCAAGTACTAGAAAAGATTTTAGAAAGTTAAGCCAACTGTTCATATCGTACATAATGACGTAGCTAGAATGTTTCTCACCTTTGGTGACCACACCAGAAGTAACAGTAATAGCTAATACAGGAGGTCCAGAGGCTGAGGGCAACAAAGATGGTACCAGACTTAAGAGAAGTGAGTTACCGTGAAAGGTTAAAGGCTTTCAAGTATGTCCACCTTGGATGAAAAATATAGTGAAGGGTGATCTGATCACAATTTTTACGTTTTTGAAGTAAATCGATGGCGAGGAAAGTGAACAGATGTCTGCTGCTGGAAAGGAAAGGTTTACCTCATGTGGAATACACATGAGCATTGCTGGAAAGAAGTTTACCTCTTGTCGAGTGTGGGACAAGGACGACGAGGACGGACAAAATGTCTGTCATTCTACATAGGCGATATAACTTCAGGCAGTAATTCCCCGAAATGCATTTCCTGGGCAGAACAACCACCAAATAGACATTGGAGCCAACACAACAATTCCCATTACCCACATTAAGGTCTACACACCTTTGGTCACAGTAATTCGTGAAGCAATTTCTCTTATATCACGATTCACTCCCACAACAACACCTGCCTTACAAAGCTACCTCATCACACGAGCCTGGGATGATCTCCGTCAGGTTCTACTCTCATGTGGGTGTGGCTGTTGACAGGTGTGTGTTGTTGTTAGTGTGTGGATGTGTTTGCTGGTGTGTGTGTGTGTGTGTGTGTGTGGTTGCTGGTGTGTGGCTGTGGTTGTGGGTGTTTAGCTTGTGGTTGTTAGTGTTTGGCTAAGGTTGTTGGTATGTGGCTGGTGTGGTTGCTGGTTGATGGCTGTGGTTGTTTGATTTTGACTGTGGTTGTTGATATGTGGCTTGGGTCTGTAGTTGCTGGTGTGTGGCTTCTGTAGTTGCTGGTGTTCGACTGTGTTTGTTGATATAAAACATCATGTAATCTTACGACCGCCGATATCCATATTGATAACTCAGAGATGCGTCTCTCTGCCATGCAAAATTGACCAGTCAAGAAAAACTCTGTATTCTCGAGAAATGGAAAGCAGAATTCTTTTCATCAGAGCTCATGAAAGTGTTGCTGTATAACATGAAAATAGATTACATTCTTATGAGAGACAACCACAGAGTAAGTGAAGCAATGATAAAGTTGGAAAATACGTGTGAAATAGTCATTGCAAAGATGGCATTGGTAATTCTTAACAAATGCAAGAGAGGTTCATGTCTTTTACATTATCTAATCAGACAGTGATGCAAGCAAGTCCCTTAAGTGTACTTCTTATCTGTGTAAAAGAGCTACGTGCTAGAATATATCAATGTAAACGAGAGTTACTTGCTAGAATATACGAACAAATATAGCGATGTGAACGAGAATTACATGCTAGATCATACGAACAAATATATCAATATGCACGAAAAGTTGCTTGTTAGAATATGCCTACAAAGTTATTATTCTTAGAAAGTCTCTGTAAATTGATATGTCTGGGATGATTGAGACAAAAGATGAGTGATGAGTCTGTACCTACAAACGCCGCACGTGTTCATCATCTGAGTACGATAACGACTGGACTTGTAAACTCTCATGAACCATTTTTGAAGAAAGAGTCCACTTGTGGTTAATACGCACGAGTGTGTTCATAGGTCAAAATAATTCGAAGGAAATTTAGTGCAGTTCCTTAGGTTTGATGATCACCTAGAAAAATAGGAAGATAAGAAATAATTCCGGCTGATAAGGCTCTCAGAAACTTGGGTGTGGAAGGAAGTAGAATAAAGATAAGTGTGTCAGCGGCTGACTAGAACTGTCCCACATTCCCAACCCAAATTATATCCTGTAACATTAGCAGAATAGATGCGTGTCTCAACAACCAGTATATTCTTGTCTCCGCTTACCAAACCTCAAAGCGAACGTGAGTATTTGGTAAAGCAACAGTAATTGGAATATGCTACAAAGCAAATTAGTTACACAGTGATTTTTTCCTTGAAACCGTAAGCAACATCAAAAACATTATCTTTTATTTTTTTGTAGAATTTAATCTAATTTTTATGACTCACTGGGTAATGCTTAATGCAATTTCAAACAATCTAATAGGATTAGATGATTCTAATCGCTGGTAAGTCAGTACCAGAAAGAGAGAGAGAGAGAGAGAGAGAGAGAGAGAGAGAGAGAGAGAGAGAGACAGAGACAGAGAGAGAGACAGAGAGAGAGAGAGAGAGAGAGAGAGAGAGAGAGAGAGAGAGAGAGAGAGAGAGAGAGAGAGAAAGAGAGAGAGAGAGAGATGAATCATCCAACAAACTGAGGCAGTAATGACATGAATTAAGACCTACATCATCCACCTGAACCCCAGGGTACTCTTTGGATTAGTGTCTTGAGTGTTGCTTGGTGTTGAGACAGAGCTGATAGGTTTAAGTTGACAAGGCTCAGCCTGTGGGTTCACATGGCGGAGCTCAGCTGTTGGCATCAGATGGTAAGGTCAGCTGGTTGAGTCAGATGGTGGGGTCAGCTGGTGGGGTCAGATGGTGCTATCAGCAAGTTGAGATCAGCAGTCAACTCGCAAGGTTCACATGCTGAGGGCTGGCTGGTGGGTTCAAATGCCGGGGGTCGGCTGGTGGGGGTTCGGCTGACGAATGTCAGCTTGTAGGGTTCATGTGCAGAGAGCCAGCTGGTGGGGTTCAGATGCCGGGATTCAGCTGGTAGGGTTCACCAGGCAAGTTTCAATTGTTGGAATTCAGCTGGCGAGGATCAACAGGTGGGGTTCATATGCCGAGAGCCAGCTGGTGGAGTTCAGATGCATGGGGACAGTTAATGGGGTTCAGCTGCCCAGGGCCAGTATATGGGGTTCAGCTGGCTTGGATTAATTGGTTGAATTCAGCTGGCAAGGGTCAGCTGATGGGGTTTAGCTGGCGAAGGTCAACTGGTGGGGTTCATGTGCTGAAGGCCAGCTTTTGGGGTTCAAATGCTGGGAATCGGCTAGTGTGGTTTAGCTGATGAGGTTCAACAGGTGGGGTTCATATATCGGTTGTCAGCTGTTGGGGGTTCAGCTGGAGCAATGGTCTGATTAGTCCTAGTTCATGACACTTCTGTGGTTCTCTCTAACTCAGTATCTTTCCCAAGTCACCTTCGTGTCCTCATTATATTCTGTTCCCTTCCTTACACTTCCTCACTCCGCTCCTCCAGTCCTGACTACATCTTAATATCTCTGATGAACGACCATCATCCCCGTCTACACTGCCTAATCTTGCTCTTCCTTCACGTCTTAATTCCTGGGTTTAATCCTCACGATTTTCTCTCTAATTCACCTGCCGCCACATTCATTAAGCTATCAGATCCTTTATGGGTGTGTGTGTGTGTGTGTGTGTCTGTGTGTGTGTGTGTGTGTCTGTGTGTGTGTGTGTGTCTGTGTGTGTGTGTGTGTGTGTGTGTGTGTGTATGTGTGTGTGTGTGTGTATGTGTGTGTGCGTTTGTGTGTTTTATTGATCCTCAGGTTATAAAACCTTTACATTATTTCATAATCACCTTTTCGCGCGTTAGCACCGTAGCGCCAGGAAACAGAGCAAAAATGGGTATGTTTGAACGAGTAGTGGTTCCAACAATGTTATGTAGTTCCGAGGCGTGGGCTATAGATAGGGTTGTGCAGAGGAGGGTGAATGTGTTGGACATGAAATGTTTGAGGACACTATGTGGTGTGAGGTGGTTAGATCGAGTAAGTAATGAAAGGGTAAGAGAGATGTGTGATAATGAAAAGATTGTGGTTGAGAGAGCAGAATGAGCGAGAAAAGATTAACTAAGAGGATGTATGTGTCAGAGGTGGAGGGAACAAGGAGAAGCGGGAGACCAAACTGGAAGTGGGAGGATGGAGTGAATAAGATTTTGAGCGATCTCGGCCTGAACATACAAAAGGGTGATACGCGTGCAAGGAGCAGAGTGAATTGGAACGATGTGGTATACCGGGATCAGCGTGCTGTCGATAGACTGTACCAGGCCATGTGGAACGTCTGGGGTAATCCATGAAAAGGTCTGTGTAGCCTGGATGTGGGTAGGGAGCTGTGGGTTCAGTCATTACACATGACAGCTAGGGACAGAGTCTGAACGAATGTGGCCTTTTTTGTCTCTTTCTTGGCGCTACCTTGCTGAACCGATACTATTTCCTGTGGGGTGGGAGTGGCGCTGCCAATGGAATGGAGGCAAGCAAGTATGAATGTGTAAATACGTATATATATGTATACGTCTGTATATGTGGATGCATATGTATGTAATATGTATAAGTTGGTATGCATACGTATGTGCAAGTATATGTACATGTACTGACGTTTATGTATATATATTTGCATATGAGTGGATTGGCCATTCTTAGTCTGTTTCATGGGGTCAACTCGCTGATGCGGGAAACGGCGATCAACGTTCAAGGGCAGAAAAAAAAGAGGGAAAAATAAGAGTTCGGGTGGGAAAGTATCCTTAAACATCTATGGAAGATAAAATGATGTTTTGGAAGGAGGTAGATAACTTGTGTAAGACAAGAGAATAAATGGGAACATCGGTGAAGGGGGCAAGAGGGGGAAGTAATACATGTGTATACATACACGTCCACACACGCACATAAACATACCTATACATTTCAACGTATACATATAGATATATACACAGACATATACATATATACACAAGTACATGATTCATACGTCCTGCTTTTATTCATTTCCGTCGCCACTCCGCCACACATGAAATGGCACCCCCCCCCCCAACCGTGCACGAGGTAGCGCTGGTAAAAGACAATAAAGTCCACATTCGTTCACACTCAGTCTCTAGCTGTCATGTATAATGCACTGAAACCAAAGCTCCCTTTCCTTATCCAGGCCCCACATAACTTTCCATGGTTTACACTAGACGCTTCACATGCTCTGGTTCAATCCTTTGAAAGCAGATCGCCCCTCCTTTCACCCTCCAGCATGTTCAGACCCCGATCGCTCAAAATCTTTTTCATTCCATCCTTCCAACTCCAATTTGCTTTCCCACTTTTCGTCCCCTCCACCTCTTATACATATATCCTCTTTGTCAATTTTTCCTCACTCATTTTCTCCATGGGACCAAACCATTTCAATACACCCTTTTCTGCTCTCTCAACCACACTCTTTCTATTTCAACACATCTCTCTTACCCTTTCATTACTTACTCGATCAAACCACCGCACACCACATACTGTCCTCAAACATCTTATTTCCAACACATCCACCCTCCTTCGCACAACCCTATCTATAGCCCACGCCTAGCAACCATAACATTGTTGGAATCACTATTCCTTCAAACACACCTATTTTTGCTTTCCAAGATAATGTTCTCGCCCTCCACAAATCCTTCAACGCTTACAGAACTTTCGCCCAGTCCCCCACCATGTGACTCACTTCCGCTTCCATGGTTCCATCCGCTGCCAAATCCACTCCCAGATATCTAGAACACTTCAATCCCTCCAGTTTTTCTCCATTCAAACTTTCCTCCCAATTGACTTGTCCTCTAACCCTACTGTACCTAATATCCTTGCTCTTATTCACATCTACTTTCAGCTTTCTTCTCTCACACACTTTGCCAAACTCAGTCACCAGCTTCTGCAGTTTCTCACCCAAATAAGCCACCAGCGTTGTATCATCAGCGAACAACAACCTGACTCACTTTCCAAACCCTCTTATACACAGCAGACTGCATACTTGCCCCTCTCTCCAAAAACTCTTGCATTCACCTCCCCAACAACCCCATCCATAAACAACTTAAACAACAATGGAGACATCACGTACCCATGCCGTAAACCGACATTCACTGGGAACCAATCACTTTCCTCTCTTCCTACTTGTACACATGCCTTACATCCTTGATAAAAACTTTTCACTGCTTCTAGCAACTTACCTCCCGCACTATATACTCTTAATACCTTCCACAAAGCATGCCTATCAACTCTATCATATGCCTTCTCCAGATCCATAAATGCTACATAAAAATCCATTTGTTTTTCTAAGTATATCTCACATACATTCTTCAAAGCAAACACCTGATCCACACATCCACTACCACTTCTGAAACAACACTGCTCTTCCCCAGTCTGATGCTCTGTACATGCCTTCACCCTTTCAGTCAATACCCTCCCATATGATTTCCCAGGAATACTCAACGAACTCATACGTCTGTAATTTGAACACTAACCTTTATCCCCTTTGCCTTTTTACAATGAAACTATGCATGAATTTCGCCAATCCTTAGGCACTCCACCATGAACCATACATTGAATATCCTCACCAACCAGTCAACAACACAGGCAGCCCCTTTTTTTATAAATTCCACAGCAGTACCATCCAAACCCACCGCCTTGCCGCTTTCAACTTCCGCAAAGCTTTCACTACCTCTTCTCTGTTTACCAAATCATTCCCCCTGAACCTCTCACTTCGCACACCACCTCGACCAAATCACCCTATATCTGCCGCTCTATCATCAAACGCATTCAAAGAACCTTCAAAATACTCACTCCATCTCCATCTCACTTCACCACTACTTGTTATTACCTCTCCATTTGCCCCCTTCACCGAAGTTCCAATTTGTTCCCTTGTCTCACGCACTTTATATACCTCCTTCTAAAACATCTCTTTATTCCCCCTAGAATTTAATAACACTCTCTCATCCCAACTCTCGTTTGTCCTCTTTTTCGCCTCTTGCACCTTTCTCTTGACCTCTTCACTCTTTCTTTTATACATCTCCCAGTCTATTTGCACTAGCTCCCTGCAAAAAATCGTCCAAATGCCTCTCTCCTCTTCCACAAAACAATCTTACTTCTTCATCCCACCACTCACTACCCTTTCTAATCTGCCCACCTCCCACCTTTTTCATGCCACAGGCATCTTTTGTGGAAGCCATCATTGCTCCGTACATATAGGCCATTCCTCCCCCACTACCCTTACGTCATTTGCTCTCACCTTTCTTTATTCTTCACTCAATTTCTCCTGGTACTTACTCACAACATTCTCCTTTACAAGCTCACTTACGCTTGACCCCAACATTCTCTCTCCTCTTCTAAAAACCTCTACATACCTTAACATTCGCCTCCACAAGGTAATGATCAGACATCCCTCCAGTTACCCCTCTCAGCACATTAACATCCAAAAGTCCCTCTTTCATGCGCCTATCAATTAACACGTAAACCAAACACGTTCTTTGGCCATTTCTCTTAATGACATACGTATCCTTTTGTATCTCCCTCTTTTTAAACCAGGTATTTCCAATCACCAGTCCTTTTTCAGCACACGAATCTAAAAGCTCTTCACCATTTCCATTTACAACACTGAAAACCCCATGTACACTATTGATATCCTAAACTGACGCATCACTCACATTTGCATTCAAATCACCAGTCACTAATAACTCGGTCTCATGCATCAAGACTGCTAAAACACTGACCCAGCTGCTCTCAGGTTTTCAGAAAAGAGGAGAGAATGTTGGGGTGAAGAGAGTGCTTAGAGTAACTGAGATTGGAAAGGAGACTTGTGTGATCAAGTACCAGGAGGGACTGAGTGCAGAATGGAAAAGGTATGAGCAAATGACGCAAAGGGGGTCGGGGAGGAATGGGGTGTGTTCAGGGAAGCAATGACGCCTTACGCAAAAGATGCTTGGGTCATGAGAAAGGTGGGAGGTGGGCAGATTAGAAAGGGTAGTGAGTGGTGGGATAAAGAAGTAAGATTGTTTTGTGGAAGAGAAGAGAGAGGCATTTGGACGATTTTTGCAGGGAAATAGTGCAAATGACTGGGAGATGTATAAAAGAAAGACGCAAGAGGTCAAGAGAAAGGTGCAAGAGGTGAAAAAGAGGGCAAATGACATTTGGGGTGAGAGAGTATCGTTAGATTTTAGGGAAAATTTAAAGATGCTTTGGAAAGAGGTAAATAAAGTGCGTAAGACAAGAGAACAAATGGGAACATCGGTGAAGGGGGCAAATGGGGGATAATAACAAGAAGTAAAGTGAGAGGGAGATAGAGTGAGTATTTTGAAAGTTAGTTGAATGTGTGTGATGATAGAGTGGCAGATATAGGGTGTTTTGGTCAAGGTGGTGTGCGAAGTGAGAGGCTCAGGAAGAATGATTTGGTAAACAGAGAGGAGACAGTGAAAGCTTTGCGGAAGAGAAAGCCGGCAAGGGGGCTCGTTTGAATGATATTATGGTGGATTTTATCAAAAAAGGGGATGACTGTTGTTGACTGGTTGGTGAGGATATTCAGTGTATGTATAGCTCATAGTGAAGTGCCTTAGGATTGGCGGAATGCAAGTATAGTGCAATCGTACAAAGGCAAAGCGGATAAAGGTGAGTGTTGAAATTACAGAGGTATGAGTTTCTTGAGTATTCCTGGGAAATTATACGAGAGGGTATTGATCGAGAAGGTCAAGGCATGTACAGAGCACCAGACTGGGGAGGAGCAGTGTAGTTTCAGAAGTGGTAGAGGATGTGTGTGAATCAGGTGTTTGCTTTAAAGAATGTATATGAGAAATACTTAAGAAAGCAAATGGATTTCTATGTAGCATCTATGGATCTGGAGAAAACATATGACAGAGTTCATAGAGATGCTCTATGGAAGGTATTAAGTATATATTGCGTACGAGATAAGTTCCTGGAAGAAGTGAAACGTTTATTATCGAGGATATAAGTTTTTCATCGAGGATGTAAGGCAGTTGTACGAGTAGGAAGAGATGAAAGTGATTAGTTCTCTGTGAATGTCGGTTTGCGGCAAGGGTGTGTGATGTCTCCATAGTTGTTTAATTTGTTTATGGATGGAGTTGTTAGGGAAGTGAATGCAAGAGTTTGGGAGACAGGGGCAAGTATGCAGTCTGTTGTGGATGAGAAGGTTTATGAAGTGTCAGTTGTTGTTCGCTGGTGGCTGCTTCGGGTGAGACACTGCAAAAGTTGGTTCAGTGGTGTTGAGGAACAAGTAAATTGGGAAACATGTTTGAATGGAGGAAAAATGAAGGGAGTGAAGTGTTTTTGATATCTAGGAGTGGATTTGGCACTGGATGGATCCATAGAAACGGAGGTGAGTTACAGGAAGGGGGAGGAAGCAAAGGTTCTGGGAGCGATGAAGAATTGTGGAAGGCAAGAACGTTATCTCGGAGAGACAAATTGGGTATGTTTGAAGGAATAGTGTCCAACAGTGTTATATTCTTGTGAAGAAAGGGCGATAGATAGGGTTGAGCGGAGGAGGGTGGATGTGTCGGAAATGAGATGTTGGAGGAGAATATATGGTGTGAGGTGGTTTGATTGAGTAAGTAATGAAAGGGTAAGAGAAATATGTGGTAATAAAATGAGCGTGGCTGAGAATGCAGATGGTGTATTGAAATGGTTTGGTCACATGGAGAGAATGAGTGAGGAAAGATTGACAAAGAGGATATATGTGTTAGAGGTGGAGGGAACGACGAGAAATGGGAGACAAAATTGGAGGTGGAAAGATGGAATGAAAAAGGTTTTGAGCGATCGCGGCTTAAACATACAGAAGGGTGAAAGGTTTGCAAGGAATAAAGTGAATTGGAACGATGAGTTATACTGGGGTCGACGTGGTGTCAATGGAATGAACCAGGTCATGTGAAGCGTCTGGGGTAAAGCATGGAATGTTTTGTGGTGCCTGGGTGTGGAGAGGGAGCTGTGGTTATGGTGCATTACACCTGAGAGCTAGAGACTGAGTGTGAATGAATGTGGCCTTTCTTGTCGTTTCCTGGAGCTACCTCGAGCGCGTGCGGGGATTGGGTAGTCATTTTATGTTTTGCGGAGTGGCGACGGGGATGAATAAAGGTAGCAACTATAAACTATGTACATGTATATATATGTATATGTATGTGTATGTATGTATATAAGGATACATTGAAATGTATGAATATGGAAATGTGCGTGTGTTGACGTTTATGTATATACATGTGTATGTGGGTGGGTTAGGCCATTTTCGTCTGTTTCCTTGCCATAAATTGCTAATGCGGGAGACAGCGAAAAAGTATAATAAATAATGAAATAAATAAGATAGAATATATATATTTTTCATATATTATCTTTTTTATTTTGCTTTCTCGCTGTCTCCCGCGTTTGCGAGGTAGCGCAAGGAAACAGACGAAAGAAATGGCCCAACCCACCCCCATACACAATGTATACGCACACACATCCACACATGCAAATATACTTACCTATACATCTCAATGTACACATATATATACATACACAGACACATGCATATATACCCATGCACACAACTCACACTGTCTTCCCCCATTCACTCCCATCGCCACCTCGCCACACATGGAATACCATCCCCCTCCCCCCTCATGTGTGCGAGGTAGCACTAGGAAAAGACAACAAAGGCCCCATTCGTTCACACTCAGTCTCTAGCTGCCACGCAAACCACAGCTCCCTTTCCACATCCAGGCCCCACACAACTTTCCATGGTTTACCCCAAACGCTTCACATGCCCTGATTCAATCCACTGACAGCATGTCAACCCCGATATACCACATCGATCCAATTCACTCTATTCCTTGCCCTCCTTTCACCCTCCTGCATGTTCAGGCCCCGATCACACAAAATCTTTTTCACTCCATCTTTCCACCTCAAATTTGGTCTCCCACTTCTCCTCGTTCCCTCCACCTCCGACACATATATCCTCTTGGTCAATCTTTCCTCACTCATTCTCTCCATGTGCCCAAACCATTTCAAAACACCCTCTTCTGCTCTCTCAACCACTCTCTTTTTATTTCCACACATCTCTCTTACCCTTACATTACTTACTCGATCAAACCACCTCACACCACACATTGTCCTCAAACATCTCATTTCCAGCACATCCACCCTCCTGCGCACAACTCTATCCATAGCCCACGCCTCGCAACCATACAACATTGTTGGAACCACTATTCCTTCAAACATACCCATTTTTGCTTTCCGAGATAATGTTCTCGACTTCCACACATTCTTCAAGGCTCCCAGGATTTTCGCCCCCTCCCCCACCCTATGATTCACTTCCGCTTCCATGGTTCCATCCGCTGCCAGATCCACTCCCAGATATCTAAAACACTTTACTTCCTCCAGTTTTTCTCCATTCAAACTTACCTCCCAATTGACTTGACCCTCAACCCTACTGTACCTAATAACCTTGCTCTTATTCACATTTACTCTTAACTTTCTTCTTTCACACACTTTACCAAACTCAGTCACCAGCTTCTGCAGTTTCTCACATGAATATATATATATATATATATATATATATATATATATATATATATATATATATATATATATATATATATATTTCCCACGCATTCGTCACTTGTAGAAGGCAACTAAATGGGACGGGAGCGGGGGATTGGAAACCCTCCCCTCCGTGAATTTTAACTTTCTAAAATAGGAAACAGAAGAAGGAGTCAAATAGGGAGTGCTCATCCTCCTTTAAGGCTCGGATCGAGGTGTCTAAATGTGTGTGGATGTAACCAAGATGAGAAATAAGGGGAGGTAGGTAGTATGTTTCAGGAAAGGAACATGGAGGGTTTGGCTCTGAGTGAAACGAAGCTCAGGGGTAAAGGAGAGGACTATTTTGGGAATGTCTTGGGAGTAAAGTCAGGGGTTAGTGAGAGGACAAGAGCAAGGGAAGGAGTAGCACTACTCCTGAAACAGGAGTGGTGGGAGTATGTAATAGAGTGTAAGAAAGTAAATGCTAAATTGATATGGGTAAAGCTGAAAGTTGATGGAGAGAGATGGGTGATTATTGGTGCATATGCACCTGGGCATGAGAAGAAAGATCATGATAGTCAAGTGTTTTGGGAGCAGCTGAGGGAGTGCGTTAGTAGTTTTGATGCACGAGACCGGGTTACAGTGATGGGTGATTTGAATGCAAAGGTGAGTAATGTGGCAGTTGAGGGAATAAGTGGTGTACATGGGGTGTTCGGTGTTTAAATGGAAATCGTGAAGAGCTTGTAGATTTATGTGCTGAAAAAAGACTGGTGATTGGGAATACCTGCTTTAAAAAGCGAGATATACATAAGTATACGTATGTAAGTAGGAGAAATGGCCAGAGAGCGTTATTACATTACGTGTTAATTGACAGGCGCGCGAATGAGAGACCTTTGGATGTTAATGTGCTGAGAGGTGCAACTGGAGGGATGTCTGATCATCATCATGTGGAGGCGAAGGTGAAGATTTGTAGAGGTTTTCAGAAAAGAAGAGAGAATGTTGGGGTGAAGAGAGTGGTGAGAGTAAGTGAGCTTGGAAAGGAGACTTGTGTGAGGATGTACCAGGAATGACTGAGTACAGAATGGAAAATTATGAGAACAAAGGACGTAAGGGGAGTGGGGGAGGAATGGGATGCATTTAGGGAAGCAGTGATGGCTTGCGCAAAAGATGCTTGTGGCATGAGCAGCGTAGGAGATTGGCAGATTAGAAAGGGTAGTGAGTGGCGGGATGAAGAAGTAAGATTATTAGTGAAAGGGAAGAGAGAGGCATTTGGACGATTTTTGCAGGGAAATAATGCAAATGACTGGGAGATGTATAAAAGAAAGAGACAGGAGATCTAGAGAAAGGTGCAAGAGGTGAAAAAGAGGGCAAATGAGAGTTGGGGTGAGAGAGTATCATTAGATTTTAGGGAGAAAAAAAGATGTTTTGGAAGGAGGTAAATAAAGTGCGTAAGACAAGGAAACAAATAGGAACTTCAGTAAAGGGGGATAATGTGGAGGTGATAACAAGTAGTGGTGATGTGAGAAGGAGATGGATCGAGTATTTTAAAGGTTTTTGAATGTGTTTGATGATAGAGTGGCAAATATAGAGTGTTTTGGTCGAGGTTGTGTGCAAAGTAGGAGGGTTAGGGAGAATGATTTGGTAAATAGAGATGAGGTAATAAAAGCTTTGCGGAAGATGAAAGCCGGCAAGGCAGCAGGGATGGATGGTATTGCAGCGGAATTTACTAAAAAAGGGGTGACTGTATTGTTGACTGGTTGGTAAGGTTATTTAATGCATGTATGATTCATGGTGAGGTGCCTGAGGATTGGCGGAATGCGTGCATAGTGCCATTGTACAAAGGCCAAGGGGATAAAAGCAAGTGCTCAAATTACAGAGGTATAAGTTTGTTGAGTATTCCTGGTAAATTATATGGGAAGGTATTGATTAAGAGGGTGAAGGCATGTACGGAGCATCAGATTGGGGAAGAGCAGTGTGGTTTCAGAAGTGGTAGAGGATGTGTGGATCAGGTGTTTGCTTTGAAGAATGCATGTGAGAAATATTTAGAAAAGCGGATGGATTTGTATGTAGCATTTATGGATCTGGAGAAGGCATATGATAAAGCTGATAGAGATGCTCTGTGGAAGGTATTAAGTATATATGGTTTGGGAGGCAAGTTGCTAGAAGCAGTGAAAAGTTTTTATCGAGGATGTAAGGCATAGTGCCTGTGTAAGAAGAGAGGAAAGTCATTGGTTCTCAGTGAATGTGATTTTGCGGCAGGGGTGTGTGATGTCTCCATGGTTGTTTAATTTGTTTATGGATGAAGTTGTTAGGGAGGTGAATGCAAGTGTTTTCAAAAGAGGAGGAGAGAGCTTGGGAAGTGAGTCAGTTGTGTTTCGCTGATGATCCATCGCTGGTGGCTGATTAGTGTGAGAAACTGCAGAAGCCGGTGACTGAGTCTGGTAAAGTGTGTGAAAGAAGAAAGCTGAGAGTAAATGTGAATAAGAGAAATGTTTTTACTTACAGTAGGGGTGAGGGACAATTCAATTGGAAATGATATGTTTGAGGATAAAGTTTGGTGTGAGGTGATTTTTTTTTTTTTTTTTTTTTTTTTTTTTTTTTTCAAAAGAAGGAACAGAGAGTTGGGCCAGGTGAGGGTATTCCCTCAAAGGCCCAGTCCTCTGTTCTTAACGCTACCTCGCAAATGCGGGAAATGGCGAATAGTTTGTAAGAAAGAAGATGTGTGGTAATAAAAAGAGTGTGGTTGAGAGAGCAGAAGAGGGTGTTTTGAAATGGTTTTGTCACACAGAGAGAATGAGTGAGGAAAGATTGACCAAGAGGATATATGTGTTAGAGGTGGAGGGAACGAGAAGTGGGAGACCAAAATGGAGGTGGAAAAATGGAGTGAAAAGATTTTGAGTGATCGGGGCCTGAACATGCAGGAGGGTGAAATGTGTGCAAGGAATATAGTGAATTGGAACGATGTGGTATACCGGGGTCGACGTTCTGTCAATGGATTGAACCAGGGCGTGTGAAGCGACTGGGGCAAACCATGGAAAGTTTTGGGGGGCCTGGATGTGGAAAGGGTGCTGTGGTTTCAGTGCATTATTACATGACAGCTAGAGAGTGAGAGTGAACAAATGTGGCCTTTGTTGTCTTTTCCTAGTGCTACCTCGCGCACATCGGGGGGAGGGGGTTATTATTTCATGTGTGCGGGAATGGCGATGGAAATGAATAAAGGCAGATAGTTTGAATTATGTACATGTGTATATATGTATATGTTTGTAAGTGTATATATATGTATACGTCGAGATGTATAGGTTTGTATACTTGCGTGTATGGGCGTGTTTGTATATACATGTGTATGTGGGTGGGTTGGGCCATTCTTTCGTCTGTTTCCTTGCGCTGCTACGCTAACGCGGGAGACCGACAGAGCAAAATAAGTAGATAATATATATATATATATATATATATATATATATATATATATATATATATATATATATATATATTTTTTTTTTTTTTTATACTTTGTCGCTGTCTCCCGCGTTTGCGAGGTAGCGCAAGGAAACAGACGAAAGAAATGGCCCAACCCCCCCCCATACACATGTATATACATACGTCCACACACGCAAATATACATACCTACACAGCTTTCCATGGTTTACCCCAGACGCTTCACATGCCTTGATTCAATCCACTGACAGCACGTCAACCCCGGTATACCACATCGCTCCAATTCACTCTATTCCTTGCCCTCCTTTCACCCTCCTGCATGTTCAGGCCCCGATCACACAAAATCTTTTTCACTCCATCTTTCCACCTCCAATTTGGTCTCCCTCTTCTCCTCGCTCCCTCCACCTCCGACACATATATCCTCTTGGTCAATCTTTCCTCACTCATTCTCTCCATGTGCCCAAACCACTTCAAAACACCCTCTTCTGCTCTCTCAACCACGCTCTTTTTATTTCCACACATCTCTCTTACCCTTACGTTACTCACTCGATCAAACCACCTCACACCACACATTGTCCTCAAACATCTCATTTCCAGCACATCCATCCTCCTGCGCACAACTCTATCCATAGCCCACGCCTCGCAACCATACAACATTGTTGGAACCACTATTCCTTCAAACATACCCATTTTTGCTTTCCGAGATAATGTTCTCGACTTCCACACATTCTTCAAGGCCCCCAGAATTTTCGCCCCCTCCCCCACCCTATGATCCACTTCCGCTTCCATGGTTCCATCCGCTGCCAGATCCACTCCCAGATATCTAAAACACTTCACTTCCTCCAGTTTTTCTCCATTCAAACTCACCTGCCAATTGACTTGACCTTCAACCCTACTATACCTAATAACCTTGCTCTTATTCACATTTACTCTTAACTTTCTTCTTCCACACACTTTACCAAACTCAGTCACCAGCTTCTGCAGTTTCTCACATGAATCAGCCACCAGCGCTGTATCATCAGCGAACAACAACTGACTCACTTCCCAAGCTCTCTCATCCCCAACAGACTTCATACTTGCCCCTCTTCCCAAAACTCTTGCATTTACCTCCCTAACAACCCCATCCATAAACAGATTAAACAACCATGGAGACATCACACACCCCTGCCGCAAACCTACATTCACTGAGAACCAATCACTTTCCTCTCTTCCTACACGTACACATGCCTTACATCCTCGATAAAAACTTTTCACTGCTTCTAACAACTTTCCTCCCACACCATATATTCTTAATACCTTTCACAGAGCATCTCTATCAACTCTATCATATGCCTTCTCCAGATCCATAAATGCTACATACAAATCCATTTGCTTCTCTAAGTATTTCTCACATACATTCTTCAAAGCAAACACCTGATCCACACATCCTCTACCACTTCTGAAACCACACTGCTCTTCCCCAATCTGATGCTCTGTACATGCCTTCACCCTCTCAATCAATACCCTCCCATATAATTTACCAGGAATACTCAACAAACTTATACCTCTGTAATTTGAGCACTCACTCTTATCCCCTTTGCCTTTGTACAATGGCACTATGCAAGCATTCCGCCAATCCTCAGGCACCTCACCATGAGTCATACATACATTAAATAACCTTACCAACCAGTCAACAATACAGTCACCCCCTTTTTTAATAAATTCCACTGCAATACCATCCAAACCTGCTGCCTTGCCGGCTTTCATCTTCCGCAAAACTTTCACTACCTCTTCTCTGTTTACCAAATCATTTTCCCTAACCCTCTCACTTTGCACACCACCTCGACCAAAACACCTTATATCTGCCACTCTATCATCAAACACATTCAACAAACCTTCAAAATACTCACTCCATCTCCTTCTCACATCACCACTACTTGTTATCACCTCCCCATTTTTTTTTTTTTGTCAAACTATTCGCCATTTCCCGCGTTAGCGAGGTAGCGTTAAGAACAGAGGACTGGGCCTTTTTTGGAATATCCTCACCTGGCCCCACTCTGTTCCTTCTTTTGGAAAATAAAAAAAAAAAAAAACGAAAGGGGAGGATTTCCAGCCCCCCGCTCCCTCCCCTTTTAGTCGCCTTCTACGACACACAGGGAATACGTGGGAAGTATTCCCTGCGTATATATATATATATATATATATATATATATATATATATATATATATATATATATATATATATTTTTTTTTTTTTTTTTTTTTTTTTTTTCATACTATTCGCTATTTCCCGCGATAGCGAGGTAGCGTTAAGAACAGAGGACTGGGCCTTTGAGGGAATATCCTCACCTGGCCCTCTTATATATATATATATATATATATATATATATATATATATATATATATATATATATGTGTGTGTGTGTGTGTGTGTGTGAGATAGTTAAGAATGAGATGGAATGCAAAGCATCAAGGTAAAGGAACATACCAAGAGCCGCCATCACATCCTCAGTATTCACGATGATCTCACATTCACACTTCCTTCTTCAGCCTAAATCTGATTAGTCTCTCGGGACACAGACATCATTTTCTCCCATAATCAGCTTAAAAGGGTCTACCTCGACGCTCTGTAATTTGATGGTTAGATAGATGAAACCCCCATCGGTAATGATATAGTAATTGGTATTTCAGACTGTATAAGGAATAAAACATGGTTCAGTGCCAAGTCTATACACATATATATATATATATATATATATATATATATATATATATATATATATATATATATATATATATATATATCTTTCTTTCTTTCAAACTATTCGCCATTTCCCGCGTTAGCGAGGTAGCGTTAAGAACAGAGAGCTGGGCCTTTGAGGGAATATCCTCACCTGGCCCCCTTCTCTGTTCCTTCTTTTGGAAAATTAAAAAAAAAAAATAATGAGAGGGGAGGATTTCCAGCACCCGCTCCCTCCCCTTTTAGTCGCCTTCTACGACACGCAGGGAATACGTGGGAAGTATTCTTTCTCCCCTATCCCCAGGGATATACATATATATATATATATATATATATATATATATATATATATATATATATATATATATATATATATATATATATATACATATGTGTGTGTGTGTGTGTGTGAGGGAATAGGCGAAAAAGAATACTTCACACGCATTCCTCACCTGCTGTAGAAGGCGACTAAATGAGACGGGAGCGGGGGGATAGAAACCTTCCGCTCCTTATATTTTAACTTTCTAAAAGGGAAACGGAAGAAGAAGTGACGCAGGGAGTGCTTATCATCCTCGAAGGCTCAGATTGGGGTGTCTAAATGTGTTTGGATGTAACCAAGATAAGAAAAGCATGAGAAGAGAGATCATGAGAGGCAAGTCTTTTAGAAGCTGAATCAGTGTGCTAGTAGTTTTGATGACGAGACCGGGTTATAGTGATGGGTGATTTTAATGCAAAGGTGAGTAATTTGGCAGTTGAGGGAATGATTGGTGTACATTGGGTGTTCAGTGTTGTAAACGGAAATGATGAGGAGCTTGTAGATTTTTGTGCTGAAAATGGACTCCTGATTGGGAATAACTGGCTTAAAAAGAAAGATATACATAAGTATTCGTATGTAAGTAGGAGAGATGGCCAGAGAGCGTTATTGGATTACTTGTCAGCTGATAGGCGCGCGAAAGAGAGACTTTTGGATGTTAATGTGCTGACAGGTGCAACTAGAGGGATGTCTGATCAATATCTTGTGCAGACGAAAGTGAAGATTTATAGAGATTTTCAGAAAACGAGAGAGAATGTTGGGGTGAAGAGAGTGGTGAAAGTTAGGAAGCTTTGGAAGGAGACTTGTTTGAGGAAGTACCAGGAGAGAATGAGTACAGAATGAAAAAATGTGCGAACAATGGACGTAAGGGGAGTGGGGGAAGAATGGAATGTATTTAGGGAAGCAGGGTTGGCTTGCGCAAAAGATGCTTGTGGCATGACAAGCGTGGGAAGTGGGCATATTAGAAAGGGTATTGAATGGTGAGATGAAGAAGTAAGATTATTAGTGAAAGAGAAGAGAGAGGCATCTGGACGATTTTTGCAGGGAAAAATGCAAATGACTAGGAGATGTATAAAAGAAAGAGGCACGAGGTCAAGAGAAAGTTGCAAGAGGTGAAAAAGAGGGCAAATGAGAGTTGGGGTAAAAAAAGTAGCATTACAATTTAGGGAGAATAAATAGATGTTTTGGAAGGTGGTAAACAAAGTGCGTAAGACAAGGGAACATATGGGAACATCGGTGAAGGGTGCAAATGGGGAGGTGAAAACAAGTAATGATATTGGGAGAAGGAGATGGAGTGAGAATTTTCAAGGTTTTGTGAATCTGTTTGACGATAGAGTGGCAGATATAGGGTGTTTTGGTCGAGGTGATGTGAAAAATGAGAGGGTTAGGAAAATAATTTGGTAAACAAAAAAGAGGTAGTAAAAGCTTTGAGGAAGATGAAAGCCGGCAAGGCAGCGGGTTTGGATGGTATTGCAGTGGAATTTATTAAAAAAGGGGGTGACTGTATTGTTGACTGGTCGGTAAGGTTATTTAATGTATGTATGACTCATGTTGAGATGCCTGATGATTGGCGGAATGCTTGCATAGTGCCATTGTACAAAGGCAAAGGGGATGAAAGTGAGTGCTCAAATTACAGAGGTATAAGTTTATTGAGTATTCCTGGGAAATAATATGGGAGGGAATTGATTGAGAGGGTGAAGGCTTGTACAGAGCATAAAATTGGGGAAGAGCAATGTGGTTTCATAAGTGGTAGATGATGTGTGGATCAATTATTTCCTTTGAAAAATGTACGTGAGAAATACGTGGAAAAATTAATGATTTATATGTAGCATTCATGGATCTGGAGAAAGCATATGATAGTGATGCTCTATAGAAGGTTATTTATTCATTTATTTTGCTTTGCCGCTGTCTCCCGCGTTAGCGAGATAGTGCAAGGAAACGGACGAAAGAATGGCCCAACCCACCCAAATACACATGTATATACATACACGTCCACACAAGCAATATACATACCTATACATCTCAATGTATACATATATATACACACAGAGACATATACATATATACACATGTACACAATTCATACTGTCTGCCTTTATTCATTCCCATCTCCACCCCGCCACACATGGAAGAACAACCAACTCCCCCCTCATGTGTGCGAGGTAGGGCTAGGAAAAGACAACAAAGGCACCATTCGTTCACACTCAGTCTCTAGCTGGCATGTAATAATGCACCGAAACCACATCTCCCTTTCCACATCCAGGCCCCACAGAACTTTCCATGGTTTACCCCAGACGCTTCACATGCCCTGGTTCAATCCATTGACAGCACGTCGACCCTGGTATACCATATCGTTCCAATTCACTCTATTATTTGCACGCCTTTCACCCTCCTGCATGTTTAGACCCCGATCACTCAAAATCTTTTTCACTCCATCTTTCCACCTCCAATTTGGTCTCCCACTTCTCCTCGTTCCCTCCACCTCTGACACATATATCCTCTTGGTCAATCTTTCCTCACTCATTCTCTCCATGTGCCCAAACCATTTCAAAACACCCTCTTCTGCTCTCTCAACGACACTCTTTTTATTTCCACACATCTCTCTTACCCTTACATTACTTACTCGATCAAACCACCTCACACTACATATTGTCATTAAGCATCTCATTTTCAGCACATGCGCCGTCCTGCGCACAACTCTATCAATATCCCACGCCTCGAAACCATACATCATTCTTGGAACCACTATTCCTTCAAACTTACCCATTTTTGCTTTCCGAGACAATGTTTTCGACTTCCAAACATTCTTCAAGGATCCCAGAATTTTCGCCCCCTCCCCCTCCCTATGATTCACTCCCGCTTCCATGGTTCCATCCGCTGCCAGATCCACTCCCTGATATTTAAAACACTTTACTTCCTCTAGTTTTTCTCCATTCAAACTTACCTGAAAATTGACTTCACCGTCAACCCTACTGTACCTAATAACCTTGCTCTTATTCACATTTACTCTTAACTTTCTTCTTTAACACACATTACCAAACTCAGTCACTAGCTTCTGCAGTTTCTCACATGAATCAGCCACCAGCGCTACATCATCACGAACAAAAACTGACTCACTTCCCAAGCTCTCTCATCCACAACAGACTGAATACTTGCCCCTCTTTCCAAGACTCTTGCATTCACCTCCCCTACAAGCCCATCCATAAACAAATTAAACAACCATGGAGACATCACACACCCCTCCCGCAAACTTATATTCACTGAGAACCAATCACTTTCCTCTCTTCCTACACGTACACATGCCTTACATCCTCGATAAAAACTTTTCACTGCTTCTAACAACTTGCCTCCCACACCATATATTCTTAATGCCCTGCACAAAGCATCTCTATCAACTCTATCATATGCCGTCTCCGGATCCATAAATGCTGCATACAAATCCATTTGCTTTCTTAGTATTTCTCACATACATTCCTCAAAGCAAACACCAGATCCACACATCCTCTACCACTTCTGAAACCACACTGCTCTTCCCCAATCCGATGCTCTGTACATGCCTTCACCCTCTCAATCAATACCCTCTCATATAATTTACCGGGAATACTCAACAAACTTATACCTCTGTAATTTGAGCACTCACTCTTATCCCCAATGCCTTTGTACAATGGCACTATGCAAGCATTCCGCCAATCCTCAGGCACCTCACCAT
>NC_092226.1:61092895-61120395 GCF_036320965.1 Panulirus ornatus
ACCCCATCCATAAACAAATTAAACAACCATGGAGACATCACACACCCCTGCCGCAAACCTACATTCACTGAGAACCAATCACTTTCCTCTCTTCCTACACGTACACAAGCCTTACATCCTCGATAAAAACTTTTCACTGCTTCTAACAACTTGCCTCCCACACCATATATTCTTAATACCTTCCACAGAGCATCTCTATCAACTCTATCATATGCCTTCTCCAGATCCATAAATGCTATATACAAATCCATTTGCTTTTCTAAGTACTTCTCACATACATTCTTCAAAGCAAACACCTGATCCACACATCCTCTACCACTTCTGAAACCACACTGCTCTTCCCCAATCTGATGCTCTGTACCTGCCTTCACCCTCTCAATCAATACCCTCCCATATAATTTACCAGGAATACTCAACAAACTTATACCTCTGTAATTTGAGCACTCACTCTTATCCCCTTTGCCTTTGTACAATGGCACTATGCAAGCATTCCGCCAATCCTCAGGCACCTCACCATGAGTCATACATACATTAAATAACCTCACCAACCAGTCAACAATACAGTCACCCCTTTTTTTAATAAATTCCACTGTAATACCATCCAAACCTGCTGCCTTGCCGGCTTTCATCTTCCGCAAAGCTTTTACTACCTCTTCTCTGTTTACCAAATCACTTTCCCTAACCCTCTCACTTTGCACACCACCTCGACCAAAACACCCTATATCTGCCACTCTATCATCAAACACATTCCACAAAACTTCAAAATACTCACTCCATCTCCTTCTCACATCACCACTACTTGTTATCACCTCCACATTTGCGCCCTTCACTGAAGTGTCCATTTGCTCCCTTGTCTTACGCACTTTATTTACCTCCTTCCAGAACATCTTTTTATTCTCCCTAAAATTTAATGATACTCTCTCACCCCAACTCTCATTTGCCCTTTTTTTCACCTCTTGCACCTTTCTCTTGACCTCCTGTCTCTTTCTTTTATACATCTCCCACTCAATTGCATTTTTTCCCTGCAAAAATCGGCCAAATGCTTCTCTCTTCTCTTTCACTAATACTCTTACTTCTACATCCCACCACTCACTACCCTTTCTAATCAACCCATCTCCCACTCTTCTCATGCCACAAGCATCTTTTGCGCAATCCATCACTGATTCCCTAAATACATCCCATTCCTCCCCCACTCCCCTTACTTCCATTGTTCTCACCTTTTTCCATTCTGTACTCAGTCTCTCCTGGTACTTCCTCACACAAGTCTCCTTCCTAAGCTCACTTACTCTCACCACCCTCTTCACCCCAACATTCACTCTTCTTTTCTGAAAACCCATACAAATCTTCACCTTAGCCTCCACAAGATAATGATCAGACATCCCTCCAGTTGCACCTCTCAGCACATTAACATCCAAAAGTCTCTCTTTCGCGCGCCTGTCAATTAACACGTAATCCAATAACGCTCTCTGGCCATCTCTCCTACTTACATAAGTATACTTATGTATATCTCGCTCTTTAAACCAGGTATTCCCAATCATCAGTCCTTTTTCAGCACATAAATCTACAAGCTCTTCACCATTTCCATTTACAACACTGAACACCCCATGTATACCAATTATTCCCTCAACTGCCACATTACTCACCTTTGCATTCAAATCACCCATCACTATAACCCGTTCTCGTGCATCAAAACCACTAACACACTCATTCAGCTGCTCCCAAAACACTTGCCTCTCATGATCTTTCTTCTCATGCCCAGGTGCATATGCACCAATAATCACCCATCTCTCTCCATCAACTTTCAGTTGTACCCATATCAATCGAGAATTTACTTTCTTACATTCTATCACATACTCCCACAACTTCTGTTTCAGGAGTATTGCTACTCCTTCCCTTGCTCTTGTCTTCTCACTAACCCCTGACTTTACTCCCAAGACCTTCCCAAACCACTCTTCCCCTTTACCCTTGAGCTTCGTTTCACTCAGAGCCAAAACATCCAGGTTCCTTTCCTCAAACATACTACCTATCTCTCCTTTTTTCACATCTTGGTTACATCCACACACATTTAGGCACCCCAATCTGAGCCTTCGCGGAGGATGAGCACTCCCCGCGTGACTCCTTCTTCTGTTTCCCACTTTAGAAAGTATAAGGAGGGGAGGATTTCTGGCCCCCCGCTCCCGTCCCCTCTAGTCGCTTTCTACGACACGCGAGGAATGCGTGGGAAGTATTCTTTCACCCCTATCCCCAGGGATAAAATATATATATATATATATATATATATATATATATATATATATATATATATATATATATATATATATATATATATATATATATATATATATATATATATATATATATATATATATATATATATATACACATTCACACACATACACACACATACGCACATATACACACACACACACACACATACATATATATACATATGAAAAATGTAAGAAACAATTTAGAAAACTGAAACTTCTAGCTTGAAATGAAATGAAAAATGAATGTCACATACTGGTTCAACCTCTGGCTATGGAAAAAGGAAATGTATAATTTATTTACACAAACGTCAATAGTAGTTCTCATCAATTTAACCACTGTATCAATAAGCTTCAATGTATAAGCTACATTTATATATATATATATATATATATATATATATATATATATATATATATATATATATATATATATATATATATATATATATATATATATATATATATATATATATATATATATATTTTTATATATATATATATATATATATATATATATATATATATATATATATATATATATATATATATATATATATGTATATATATATATATATATATATATATATATATATATATATATATATATATATATATATATATATATATATATATATATATATATATATATATATAAAGGCATGTGAAACGCCTGGAGTAAACCATGAAAAGGTCAGTGGGGCTTGGATGTTGATGAACTGCTGTGGTCTCGGTGAATTACGCATGACAGCAAGAGACTGATTGTGATCGAATGTGGCCTTTCTTGTCTTTTTGTAGTGCTACCTCGCGCACGTGCGGGGGAGGGGGTTGTCATTTCATGTGTGGCGGGTGGCGACGAAAATGAATAAGGGCAGACAGTATGAATTATCTACATGTGTATATATGTATATGTCTGTGTGTGTATATTCATGTATACGTTGAGATCTATAGGTATGTATATGTGCGTGGACGTGTATGTCGATGGGTTGGGCCATTTCTTTCGTCTGTTTCCTTGCGGTACCTCGCTAACGTGGAAGACACTAAGTATGATATATGAATGAATATATATATATATATATATATATATATATATATATATATATATATATATATATATATATATATATATATATATATTTTTTCCCTGGGGATAGGGGAGAAAGAATACTTCCCACGTATTCCCTGCGTGTCGTAGAAGGCGACTAAAAGGGAAGGGAGCGGGGGGCTGGAAATCCTCCCCTCTCGTTTTTTTTTTATTTTTTTTAATTTTCCAAAAGAAGGAACAGAGAAGAGGGCCAGGTGAGGATATTTCCTCAAAGGCCCAGTCCTCTGTTCTTAACGCTACCTCGCTGTCGCGGGAAATGGCGGATAGTATGAAAAAAAAAAAAAAAAATATTTTCTTTTAAACTATTCGCCATTTCCCGCGTTAGCGAGGTAGCGTTAGGAACAGAGGACTGGGCCTTTTTTGGAATATCCTCTCCTGTCCCCCTCGGTTCCTTCTTTTGGAAAATCAAAAAAAAAAAAAAAACGAGAGGGGAGGATTTCTAGCCCCCCGCTCCCTCCCCTTTTAGTCGCCTTCTACGACACGCAGGGAATACGTGGGAAGTATTCTTAATCCCCTATCCCCAAGGATAATATATATATATATAATATATATATATATATATATATATATATATATATATATATATATATATATATATATATATATATATATATATATATATATATATATATCATCATATACACATATGTATACACTTACACAGACATATACATATTCATACTTGCTTGCCTTCATCCATTCCTGTCGCTATCTTGTTCCACAGTAATCAGCATCGCTACCCCATGATTCAGCGAGGTAGCCCCAGGAAAACAGACAAAAAGGACACATTCGTTCACACTCAGTCTTTAGCTGTCATGCGTAATTCACCGAAACCACAGCTGTTCATCAACATCCAGGCCCCACTGACGTTTTCATGGTTTACTTCAGGAGTTTCACATGCCCTCGTTCAGCCCATTGACAGCACATTCCCCTTGGTATATCACATTGTTCCAATTCACTCTATTTCTTGCACGCTTAACACCCTCCTCTGTGTTCAGACCCCGATCGCTTAAGATTTTTTCACTCCATCCTTCCTTTTCCAGTTTGGTTTCCCACTTCTCCTTGTTCCCTTACCTCTATCATATTTATTCTTTTTGGTAATATTTCTTCGCTCATTCTCTCCATATGTCCAAATCATTTCAACACACCCTTTTCTACTCTCTTAACCACACTCTTTTTATTTCCACGCATCTCTCATACCATTTCATTACTTGCTCAATCAAACCACCTCACACCACATATTGTCCTCAAACATTTCATTTCCAAGACATTCACCCTCCTCCGTACAACACTGTATATTGCCCATGCCTCGCAACCATATAATATTGTTTGAACGACTATTCCTTCAAACATACCTATTTTTGTACTCCGACATAACGTTCTCTCCTTCCAGACATTTCTAATTGCTTCCAAAACCTTCACCTTTCCCCCACCGTGTGACTCACTTCCTCTTCCATGGTTCCATTTGCTGATAAGGCCACTCCCAGATATCTAAAACACTTCACTTCAACCAATTTCTCTCCATCTGAAATTACATCCCAATTAATTTGTCCTTCAACCCTACTGAACCTAATAACCTTGCTCTTATTCACATTCGCTCTAAACATTTTTTTTTCACACTTTTCTAAACTCATTCACCAACTTCTGCATTTCTCCCTCGAATCTGCCTCCAGACCTGTATTATTAGCGAATAATAACTGACTCACTTCCCAGGCCCTCTCATCCCCAACAGACAGCATACTCGCCCCTCTCTCTAAAACTCTTGCATTAACCTCTCTAACTAGCCCACCCATAAACAAATTAAAAAACCTTGGGGACATCACAAACCTCTGCCACAGACCGACATTCACTGGGAACGAATCACTCTCCTCTCTCCCTACTCGTACACATGCCTTACATCCATCATATAAACTTGATAACTGACAAAACAGGCTAAAATGTAGAGTGTGATCTATACGTTTCGACATAGCTCTCTTCCTCAGTGGATTAAGAAAGAATACAGATCGAAAATGCTCCCAACCGTCAGCCATGTTTCCGCCAAGGTCTCCCGTTTGTTGGTTGCTGGCTGGCTTTCTAGGCCTCATCTCTTCTCATTTGCTCATGTACGGCTGCCCTGGCCGCTGCCCGTGCCCAGGTGACGTTACCAACTCTCGACTTGGTGGAATCTTCTAGAAGTATATGTGCTGCTTCCAAAGCTTTCTTGTACCTCTTGTTAAGGCTCCTTTCTACGAGTTGTGCATTTTCCCACTTTGGAAGATGAGATTTTTCGTCCACATTCACGGCAATAGCATTAGATGTTCTATGATATCTTAAGTCACTTTTATGTTTTTTCAATTTTCTGCTCAAGCCCCATCCTGACTCATCAAAATATATATCCTGCACAAGGTATCTTTTATACTACACTAGCACCTGCGTTATCATCACTACTCTGAAAATTCTTTTTTCTTGCCAAATCCCCAATTTTCATCCGAGATGCCGCCACCAAATTGATGTTTGTATCCTTAGAATTCGGGACGGAAACATATCGGTGCTTCTGTTTTCACCTTGTTCTTCCCTGCGTTCGCTGATTTTCTTTGCTTCTTCGAGGAGCTTTGATAACAAACCTGTAGGGTATCCTTGTCATCTGAAAGTTTCGCTCACGTAGTCAGTTTCACTTTCGAAATATTTAGTTGGACATATCCGTAATGCAAGTAATGTGAATCCACTCACAATGCCGGACTTCACTCTATCATTGTTTACGGACGGGTCTTGAATGAAATCGTCCATATTGGTTGGTTTGCGATACACCTTAAATATCGCCATATCTCCAGCGCTTGCTACCACTGCTTCCAGGAATGGAATCTCCGTTTTCTTCTTCTCTAACGGTGAACGGAATTGTTCTATTCACCTTGTTTAGGCGTTATATTTTACGTTGATAATCTATATCACTAAGTATTACTACCAACCCGTTATATACGTACCGAAACAACGACGATCCCCTCCCCATAACATTAATGTAGTGTTCCCTCTCCCTGACCTTCATGTAAAAGATGCTGCCACTGCACTCAGATGTGAGTCCATATCCGGTCATCTGTGTTGGATAAACTCCTCTGTGTTGAGCATGAACTGGCCAAATTTCATACAAAGCGACACCAGCTTCACACAATCCCTCTTGTTAACTGGCAGCTCTTTATCATCAATGATGTTTATACAGTCTTCTCCACCGCTTCCATCGCCTCCTATACGGGTACATTGGTGAACAATGATTTCACACCAAAGCACACCAAGCGCTTGCTCCTGAGGTTAATGTTTCTTAATCTCTCAATTAGGTGTAACGAAATCTTTAGGTGCGCCCCGCTAATTGTACCCAGTGTTCTTGATAATGGTTTGGCCAACACTTTCGCTAGCCCGTGAGGAGCACTGGCAATACCTGAGGTAATAGGGCGTAATGGGACCTGGGGTTTGTGAATCTTCAGTAAGCCTCTCATGTGTGGAGGACTCGCTGCTTCCTACCAAAAAGCCTTACAAATTCCTCCATCTTCCCGTTTTGTTCAAAATGCTTCGTACTTCTCTGTTAAACTTCCTAGACTCCTCTTCGATGAACGCTTTGTGTTTCTTTTTCCATGTTGTTTCATCATCCAATGGATTACTCATCGTTTCGTAGTAGTCTGTCTTGTTCATTATGATAGCGTCTCTATCTTTGTCCGCCCATGTGACCACTATTCCCTCATCCTTACCCAGGTTTCTTAAGGCAGAAACTAAGCGCTTTGGTAGGGCACTAGGTTGGTTTCTGGCCAGAGCCTGGTAGCATGGTAACAAGCCTTGTAGGAAGCCCTTCTCCACCTCCTCCGCCGACCACACGTAGTTACGATTCACTAACTCAACAAACTATGCTTGCCCATAACTGTGTCAAGATCGAGGCCAATTCTAGGTGAAGTTTGTCCTCTATTCTGGTTTCTGTGAGTTGCTCTCCTGAGTGTTTCGTTGTCAATTGTGGCCTGCCTACATTGCTCTATTTACTTGTATACATGACGATACAAATCTGCATTCCAGCCTCTCTCTCTCTCTCTCTCTCTCTCTCTCTCTCTCTCTCTCTCTCTCTCTCTCTCTCTCTCTCTCTCTCTCTCTCTCTCTCTCTCTCTCTCTCTCTCTCTCTCTCTCTCTCTCTCTCTCTCTCTCTCTCTCACTTGAATTGCAACTTTCTAATTCGCTGTCATGCTGCTCCGATAGACGTATGCTCAGTAAGTGGTTCTCCAACTCTTTCAACCTGTGTGTCAAGAAGCGAAGTTCGTCTTTGGTTCCTTATGATATCCTTTGTAAGTTTCTCCGGAATTCACTTCACACAGTAACGCTAAGTAGCTGACAGATCATCCTGTTATCCCCATAGAAAAAAATTTTTCAGTTGAACTTCCTTGTTCTGCCAGAATGAGAGCACCGACTTCCGGCAGCGGTGAGTACTAGTCTTACAATACAAACGGCACAGCGTCTCCTTTATATTTTGTTTCTCTATCATATAACTTAGCAGTACTCAGCATAATCCCAAATGAAATATATATATATGCATCATTAGGGATCAAGAAATATCACACTGAAATTCTTGGAAGTTCCTATTTTTCTCCTTTTTTCTGTGTTATGTTTCAGGACATTAGGCAACGTTAGTGACTCTTATTAATTTTCCTTTTCCACCCGACATATAAATTACAGGTCTCCGTGTGTGGCTAGCATACAACAACTGGGGGAGGTCCCTCCGTCAGCCACGCAGCTAACGTATCATTAAACCAGGAACTCTCTTGTCAACCGGAGATTATAAGGCACAATTCTTGTTGTGTGGCAGGTTAATAGCGCGGCCCCGGCCCCGACCTCGCCTCCGAGACCCTTTAAAAGGGGGGAAAAAATCGTGATTCGCAGAGGATAAATGGGAGGCCAGAGGATTTGCCTTACTGTGGCCAGATTTACTGAAGCTCTCGGCCTGACTGTGGGATGAACTGGAACGCCACTGGAAGCTGACTGGTCTCGGACAGATGTATAGATTGACATGAAGTGACGCTACCGTTGACATGTAAACCGAGTGAATGTTACATACCACTCTCTTATACCTCGAGATCTGAAAAAAAAAGATATGGAATTTGAGGGGAATTCGGCCAGAGAGCCATTAAGTCCTGTTGTTGACCGTCAGTGGAGTGGGATGCAGAGGAACGCGAGTGTGGATACACAGTGTATGGTTACATGACCAGTGGAAGAAAATTATCAACAAAAACAACCGAAATGGTTCTGAACTTCAGTTTTCTCTCCGTCTTTGTTAAACGCAGCAACTGAGTTAGAATCTTTCCGCCTTTCTCACAGAATATTTGACAAACTTTGATCCAATGATTTGAACAATGATATCCTCAGCTGAATCCTTAATCCTAGTGTCCTCCTTTCGTGACTAGTATACTGTACCATAGAAGAACAATTTGTTATTTTCTTTTATAAAGTTATCGCGATAAACTTGCAACGTTTTCGAAAAATGGCGGCACCAGGCCTTGGTCCTATGACCTTGGCAGCACAATTCTCCTGTGATCACTTCAAGATCTTTATGAGGATCATATGTGTCCGCTTTTTAATTTGACTTTGGCAGCAGTTGCACTCTAGTCTAGTGATGTCTTAAACTGTAGATGATTTTTGACGGAAGAATTTGTACTTCATCTGACGAAGAATGAGGCACATTCGAACAAAGACAGTACGCTATAGATGTTGCGATTATTAGTGCTTATGCTCCTGGCCATGAGAAGAAAGGTCAAGAAAGGCAAGCGCTAGAGTAGCAGCTGAGCGAGTGTGTCAGCAGTTTTGGTGTACGAGACCGGAGTGTTAGTGATGGGTAATTTAAATGCAAAGGTGAATAATGTGGCAGTTGCGAGTATAATTGGGGTGCATGGGGTAGTCAGCATTATGAATGGAAATGGTGAATAGCTTATGGAGTTGTGTGCTGAAAAAGGATTGATGATTTGGAGTACTGTGTGTAATAGGAGGGGCACATACAAGTATATCTATGTGAGTAGGTGAGACTGTCTGTGGATATTACTGGTTTACATATTAATTGATAGGCGTGTAAAGAAGAGATTTGGATGTAAATGTGCTGAGAGGTGCAGCTGGTGATCACTATCTTGTCGAGGCAAGGGTGCAAATTTCTGAACGTTTTAGGAAAGGAGGAAAACGATATCAGAAGGAAGAGAGAAGTGAAAGTAAGCGAATCTGGAAAAGAGGCTTCTATGAAGAAATACCAGCAAAGATTGAGTGTAGAATGACAACAATAAGTGTAAATGAAGCAAGGGGAGTGGGTGGGGAATAGAAGGTGCATGTGGCATGCGAAAGGTGAGAGGTGTGCAGATTCGAAAGGGTAATGAGAGGTGAGATGAAGTAAAGCTGCTAATGAGAAAAGAGAGGCGTTTGGGTTGTACCTACAGGGAAGGAGTGATAATGATTGGGAGATGTATGATAAAAAGTGGTAGTAGGTCAAGAGGAAGGCGCAGGGGTTGAAAAAGAAGGCAAATGAGAGTTGGGGTTAGGAAGAATAAAACGTCTTGGAAGGATGCTAATACTGTGTGAAAAACAAGTGAACATACAGAGACATCAGTGAAGGGGCAAAGGGAAAGTGATGATATGTAATGATTTAGTGAAAAGGAGATGGAGCGAGTATTTGGAAGGACTGTTGAATGAGTTTGATGATGGGGTGGGAGATGTAGTGTGTTTGAGTCGGGGTGGTATACGAAGTAAGAGAGTCATGGAGAGTGTTTTGGAGAAGAGAGAAGAGGTTGTGAAAGCCTTTAGTAAGATGATATATGGCAAGGCGGCTGGAGTGGACGGTATTGCAGTTGAATCTTTGAAGAAAGGGATGATCGTGTTGCTGACTGGATGGTAAAAATTTTCTTTGTATGTACGGATGATGATAAGGTGCCTAAAGTTTGGTGGAATGTATATATAGTGCCTATTTCTAAAGGTAAGGGTGATAGAGGTGAGTGTTCAAACTACAGAGGCATAAGTTTGTTGAGCGTACCTGGTAAGTTGTATAGGAGAGCATTGAATGAGAGGGTGAAGGCATGTAGAGAGCATTAGATTAAGAAGGTGCAGTGTTTTTTTCAGAGGTGGTAGACGATGTGTGGATCAGGTGTTTTCTTTAAAGAATGTGTGTGAGAAATACTTAGAGAAACAGGTGTATGTGGCATTCATAGATCTGGAAAAAGCATAAAACATAGTTGATAGAGATGCCTTGTGGAAGGTCTTAAGAATATACAGTGAGGGAGAAATGCTGTTAGAAGTGAGGTTCTTTCAAGGGTGTAAGGCACGCGTACGTGTAGGAAGACAGGATAGTGAGTGGTTCTAGGTAAAGGTTGGTCTACGGTAGAGATGTGTGATGTCACCTTGGTTGTTTGATTTGTTTATGGTTAGGGAGGTAAATGAAAGAGTATTGTGGAGGATGAGAGGACCTGGGAAGTGAGTAAGTTGTAGTTTGCTGATGATACAGCATTGATGGTAGATTCGAGTGAGAAACTGCAGTTGTTAGTGTCAGAGTCTGGAAATGTCTGAAAGGAAGAAATTGAGAGTAAATGTAAATAGATGCAAGGTCATTAGGTGTAGCATGGTTGAGGGGCAGGTTAATTGGAGCCTGAGTATGAGCAGAGAAAGCTTACAGGAAGTGAAGTGTTTTATATTACTGTGAGGGGACATGGCAGCGAATGAAGCCACGGAAGTGGAAGTGAGTCAAAGGGTGAAGTAAAGGGCGAAGGTTCTGGGAGCGCTGAAAAATGTGTAAAAAGAATTAACGCTATCTAGGAGGACAAATATGGGCATGTTTGAACGTACAGTAGCCCCAACAATATCATATGGATGCAAGCAGGGGTTATAGATAAGGCTGTGAGAATGATTGGGTATGATATGGATGAGGACAATATTTGGTGTGAGGTGATTTGATCGAGTAAGCAATGAAAGGATAAGAGAGAGGTGTGGTAATAGGAAGAGTGTGTGTACATACGAGAATACTGACACACACACACACACACACACACACACACACACAAACACTGTGTGTCACTGTCACAAAGAGTTTACATTCTTCCGTCAGTAAGGACTGGGACGACTAATGGTCAGTGTGGATAAAGTAAGGAACGTCTTATGTACTTATTACGATCTGTTGTGTTGTGTCTCGTCATAAACAATGTTGTGCTGTTGCTGTTGATGCTAAGTTGTGTTGGCATGGTTGATGTCATGTTGTGATGTTAGTGTTGATACTATGTTGTTGTCAATCAAAGTTGATGTTATGTTCTGACGTCTGTTAGCGATGCTATGCTGTCAGTATTGTTGTTATGCTACGACAATACTGTTGGTGCTATGCTGTGTTGTCAACAATGGTGTAACGTTTTTTGCTATGATTTTTTATGTCTTGTTGTATAATCATGCTATGTTTTATGCTGTGTTTTCACATCGTGCTACGTTATAGCGTTGTTTCATAGCGCTGTGTTATAGCGTTGTTATAGCGTTGTGTTATAGCGTTGTGTTATAACGTTGTGTTACAGCGTTGTGTTATAACGTAATTTGTTGGGGGCAATGTTTTACTAGCCCCGTTGTGCTATGCTGAGTTTTCACTGCTCATGATGAATGCCATCACTGTTTGTGTTATTTTGTGCTTTGATAATAAACTGCTCAAGTGTCACTGTTGGTGATACGTTATCTTAGCACTGCTGATGTTACTCTTATGCCGTCATATATCGTGCACTGTTGTAGGGTCACTGTTAGTGATGTACTTTGCTTTCACTGCTGCTGCTATGTTACGTTATGACAGTTAACTTCTGGTGTCACTGCTTGTGACAGTGTTATATCGTGATTAGTGAAGCGACTGCTCTATCTCACGATAACTGGTGCTATGTTGTGCCATGCTTAAGACGTCACAGTAATCTCTTGGAAGTAACCAAACTGTGCACAAGAGCTGACAAAACAATATCTGATGTTTCATTTATTCTTACGATTTTGTTCCTGCGTCCCAATGAGTTCCCCTCCCTGGCACAGACTGCACTGTGACCCTAGTGGCAGCAGAGACCGACAGTTTCAACATCGACCTCTTGACGCTCGCATCCTCACCAATTACTTGCCTATAACTGGCCCAACATCAATAGCTTCGCCGAGCGTAAGCCTCTCTGATTGGCTTCCCTTCAGCGCTGACTGATCTCCAGCAGAGCGTAAAGAGAGCACTCCTCTATCATCCAGCATTTGTTTCAGACTGAAACATTTACGTATGAAAGACACGGAAAAGGAGCAGGTGAAAGAGAGGAATCATGCCGAATAATTGTCCACCAACCGCAGAGTCTGGAGGACACCTGAAGGATGACATGGAAAATCCAAGCCAATGTAATATCAGGAGTCCAGCGTTTCGCCACCCAATACTAGACAATCAACCAGTCGACAGCTGGCGTAATTATCTGGCCAGAGAGAGAGAGAGAGAGAGAGAGAGAGAGAGAGAGAGAGAGAGAGAGAGAGAGAGGGAGGGAGGGAGGGTGTAACACAGATACCCTCTGTGTAACTCTCTCTCGTAGTGGTAGGACCTGTCGCTCTGTGCCCATTTGGTAGGTCGAGGTCACCACCTCCCAGCCAACAAGCATTACCACAGTGAAGGATTCCTTCACTTTCATTACATTCATTAACCCTTCACTATACATCCGTGTAATGCTCTTAATACGGTAGCACCAGCTACAGGCTACCCACGTATGTTCGTACATCCTATGGTCCAAGTTTTTTTTATTAAGGATTTTATGACAACGGGACCAGACGGAGAGGACAAAGACTGTTCTGCCTAACCCGTAGTGATCTAGAAGAGAAAATCAAACAAAGTGATTTACGTGAATTTATGGCGGCACTCAAAGCCTTAACTGCGGAAAATATGATACTTAGGGACGAGTTACAGCGTCTGAAATGGCGCACCTTGACCTTACCATCACTACCTTGCCCCCAGCGCCCACATCCCCCCGCCGTCCTTGCCCACCCCTCCCTCACTCGCGCCTCTCCACTCAATCTACCCTCCGACACCCGTTCAGCGCCCTTCCTCCCCGCTGGGACCCTCCTCTCACAGCTCATGCCCCCACAACCCCTCCTGAACCATGTCATGTTCCCCCTGCCACTCATCCCCGTACCCGTCCTCTTGCCTGCTCTCACATTCACCCAGACTCCTAGTCCCGTCTCTCCCTCAGTGCCCTCCCTCGCCCTAATTCCATAACCTCCACCAAGTTTACGTCACACCTGATTGATTGATTTGTGCCGGTGTCCCCAGCAAATTTATTGTGCATCCCATGTTCATCCTGTGAGCGGCAGCGAAAAAGGATTACAGAGGTCACAAAGGTTCTTGGTCAGATCCCAGTGTGTTGATATTACATAAGATGTTACAATTCGTATTTCATTACATACATTGCCTAGTTACATATAGTAAGTTTTACCGACCAGATGCAAAAACGTTCGAATCCCAACGGATCAGCCTGGTAACATCTAGTTGTGTGCGGTGGATGGATAGATCCTGCTTGGATACAAACTGAAAATTTCAGGTATCTTGTTATTAACAATAAGGTGTTGTGACATTTCTTGCAGGGTTTGTTGAGATCTATCCCTAAAAGGCTCTATTTTTTCAAATTCAAAGACACAGTGTTCTAGTTTGTGTCCAGATCTTTGACCACATACTTTATAAGTCACACGGTTAATATCTCCACCTAGACTAAAGCGCCAATAGTACCTATAGCCTAGCCTTAGTCTAGCAGTTATAAAGTAATCTGCTGATCTTATTACTTTCTCCATATACATGTTTACTTTACACATTCCACTGTGATAGAAAATCTTTCTACTTATGCCTATCTGAACTCGTCATCGTGCTTCAAAGAGGTCAATTAGTTCTTTTCTAATTCTTGAGGCTTCTAATCGACAACCCAACATTGTTTTCAACATCACCTTTACTAAGTGCATGTTTGGTTAAAGCATCAGCTTCGTCATGCTCACGGAGGCCTACATGAGAGGAGATCCATAACATTTTCATTTGAATCCCTTGAGCAATAATGTCTTGAGTATTTGTGTCTGGCTTTAGAGACCAACTTAATACATTCTGATCTCAGGAAGCGATAAGTTTGGCGAACAATTCAGTTTGTAGAATAGTTGCCCAGTTGTTTATTCTCACATTTTTCTTTGATATATTACCATTGGGCTGGATCACAATGGCAGCACTGCCTGCCCTCCCAGTGGCAGAGTCGCGAGAGCCGTCAGTATAGATGCACTGGGCTATGTTATTGTCAGTCTGGAGTTTCTGTATATGTTCATGAACACTGGTCTCAGCTAAGTGTTGAAGGTAAAGATTATAAGTAATTAGATTCTTAGGTGGGTATGTAGGTGTGGGGACGTCAAAGAGAGTCATCTGCCAGGGAAGCAGGAAATGCTGCTGCTTCGTATATACAAATTATGTACACCAAATATTGTCATGTGGTTGGCTGTTATTTGGGTACATTTAGAGTCACTCGTGCCATGGCATGTATGGTTTAACAATTCTTTAGAGACAACACTATCTGAATCACCACGCAGAAGTTTCAATCCAGTCATAAGATTGATTTCAAGTATTCTGTCTTCAATGCTGGGAATACCCAATTCTTTCTGCATGTTGAGGTCTTTAGTGTTCTTTGGGCAATCAAGTATGATTCTTAAGGCTTCATTTTTGCATTTTTTCAAGTCTGTTGATACCATTGCTGTTGTACAGGACCACAACTTGTGGGTGGAGATCTATTATAGACCTGATATAAGCTAAGTACATCATTTATACAATTCTGACATTTGCACCATAAATAGGAATGTACCATGCAACAGCTCTAGGAGCTCTGGAGTCTATCTGTGCATTATCGATTTAGTTTTTGCAAATCAGACACCAAGATGTTTAAAGGAGAAAACATAGTCAATCGGGTTTCGACCATTTGTCAACTTAGATGGTCCGATCCTGCTGCTACCAATTCGTTTATTGACGACCTTAGTTTTATCTTCAGATATGATGAAGCCAAGCCAAGGCTTTCACAGACTATGTGTATACAGTTAAGAATAATCTGCATTTCACGACATGTTTTGGTATGTACAAGAATATCCTCAGCGTAACTAATAGTGATATTTCTGGGACACTGAGGAATCGATTTCAGTAAGGCATTGATTAGTACACTTAACATAGTAGGGCTAAGTACTCCACCTTGATGAGGATTGCCAAGTAGCATGTCTTTAACTTCACTTTTGTCGCCTTGAAACAACACACTTGACTTTCTATCAGAGAGATAGCCGAATATCCAGTTCAGGAGCCGGCCACCCATATTCCTTTTTGCTAACTCACATAACTTACTAATTGGTAATATCCAATGCAGCTTTTACGTCAAGAAAAGTGATGTACTTATGCCTTCTGTTCCCATGAACTGTTAGGAAAGTAGTGATACCGTTGTGTACACTATTGCCGTGTGTGAAACCATTAATATTTGGTGACGTATTCTTTGATTCTGTGCAGTAGTAGTGTGTTGAACACGATCCTCTCAAAAGTTTTACACAAACAACTCGTGGGGAAGATGGGGCGAAATTCATCAGGTTGATTGTGTTTACGTATTGATACAATTACTTTGTTGGTCCTTGAGGAGGGTAGATGACCCGTGGCATAACTCATATTATACAGCTCTGACGATGGATTACCAGGTACACATCTTAGCAGTCTATTGATGTCGTACGTGATAACATCCTCCCCAGGAGAAGGACTCGTGCCCCTGGTAAGAGCCTGCATCAAGTTCAGACTCAGTGAATGGCACATCACATTCATCATGTTGCTTGCTTAACATGAATTGAGTAAGATCTTCTCTTTCTTTGGATTTGTTGTGCGAAACATCCCTAGTCTCAGGTGGCAGCATGTTAGAGCTAGAAGTATGGGCCCATTTCGCCCTAACTCCAGACTGCTTACAGTGAATGCATTTTCCTTCAACGGTCTTTTCATTGTCAAGTTCTTCGTTGCATGTTTGTGTGTGTCATGTTTCCCTGCACATATGCCACACCAAGAAACGGAAGATTTGCAGACGTTGGCTACGTGATTCCATTTCTGGCATCTGAAGCACTTCCGTCTCGGAGGGAGATAGATATCCACACTGAGATAACAGAAGGCGTTAGGGACTGTGAATTTCCTTGGTGTGTGTGTGTTTGTGTGTGTGTGTGTGTGTGTGTGTGTGTGTGTGTGTGTGTGTGTGTGTGCCTGTGTGTGTGTGTGAGTCTGTGCCTGTGTCTGTGTGTGTTATGTGTGTGTGTGTGTGTGTGTGTGTGTGTGTGTGTGTGTGTGCTCACTTCCAATTCAATCTGCTATGACTGCTTCTCTACCTTTGATTCGTTTAACATTTTTGATATTTTCATTCTGGAGGAGTATTGCTGGGTCTTGGTAGCTGTGATGTCCCAGGATGATGATGGCAGTCAAGGGTGTGTATACTTTAGATATATCTGCACTTGTATGCCATGTGGTGGGAAGCTCAGTTTCAATTTCTTGCCCTGATCATGTGACCTTGATGGTGGGGAAAGCTCTTCATGCACCACAGGGTTTGGTGGTGGAATCTGGTGGTGGTTCCCCAAGTCTCCAGTTAGTTCTGGGGAGACATCTCTGTCGTGTTCACTGCTTGGTAATCTCTGCAGTAGAGGAAGATAGCTATCCTCACGTGCAATTAATACAGCTGACAGCCAGCAGGCCTGGATCGCGCCGCGCGCCATCGCCGAAACACGTCTTCTACACACGGTGTAGTAAGGCAGGGCGGCAAATGTCTCTTTCTTCGTCCACAGAGCTGTACACAACTATCCAAGTACAGCAAAGGGGTACTGGTAGCTGCATGAAGTGGTCACCCTCCGCTGTACCGAGTAGAACGCAGCAGGAACTGCTGATATTAAATGCACAGTGAAGGCAGGGACGTCTATGCCCTACGGAGGCTGAAGAACATTATGGCATCACATCTCAACCGCCCATCCAGGCGTTCCCATGACTAACAGAACCAATGCTGTTTTATTTGAGGGTCATCTTTCACAGACCAGGACCATTGACGTAGGAACCCCACAAGGGCGAGTTCTTAGTCCTACGCTTTTCAATACCCTGATAAACGGACTTGCAATTTATCGATTTCCCGACAAATGCCAAATTCATATTTACGCAGACGACATACTTATCCAGTGTACAACTTTGTAGTCCACAGTGACATCCCTAAATATTCTCGACAGTTGTTGCAGTGAACTATACGACTGATAATTGCCCCTCAAGTAACCAAAGTGATAACACCTGAAGATCAGCATCCAACACTCTACCTACAGGGACACGTCCTTAAGGAAGTGCTTACCTATAAATATCTAGGACTACATGTAGGACACCAGCCTGAGGCTAGCCGTACGGAGCTCGAGCGCTTAAGAAACAGCAGTGTGTGTGCAGCGTTTATGCTTCATGCGATTTGTAGCATGTGGCTTCATTGGCTCGTCTATACCAACGCTTGAACTTGTGTACACCTCACTTATTAGGTCCATCTTCGATTACTTAGCGCCTACACTACTTATGTTTTCTCCTAAACAGATGAATCAAATTGCGACATACAGAATGAGGCAATGAGGATTATCCTTGGCTGTACTCGTAATGTCAAACTTCCTGCCTTAAGGCATGAACTGGGTCTACTTCCCATCATGAACAGAATCACTCAAATGGCTTTGACCCATTTCCTTAGAATGATTAGACTACCCAACAACAGAGAGGTAATCACACCCCAACTGGAAGATGAAAGCCATCGTAATACAACGACCTGGGTCACAACCATTGAAAGAAAAATTGGATTCACTTCAGGCTCAGAAGATGTTTCTAGGACCAACCGTTTCCCTTCAACCACCGCCACCACGGAATATCACATCCCCAGAAATCCATATAATGAGTTTACCGAACAACAAACACAACACGAATTCACAGTTCATGAAATCCCACTTTTATAGCATACTGCAGAACTCTCTAAAACCACATGACATTCTTTACTGTGATGGCAGTCAACATGAGATGGTCTCGCCAGGTCGCGCGTGTTCCACTACAAAGGACTCTCGAGCACACCAGAAAAGGTTTTCGCTGTCCGTCTGCCAGACAACTCCTCCACTACAACGTCCGAGATTCTAGCAATCCTCCTGGTTGTGAGAGAGACGAGGAAGCTTGGGCACACCTTTCTCAACCACGTGCATCTTTTGCGCAATGGCGAAGGGGATAAAGGTGAGTGCTCAAACTACAGAAGCATAAGTTTGTTGAGTATTCCTGGGAAATTATATGGAAGGGTATTGATTGAGAGGATGGGAGCATATACAGAGCATCAGATTGGGGAAGAGCAGTGTGATGTCAGAGGTGGTAGAGGATGTGTGGATCAGGTGTTTCTTTGAAGAATGAATGTGAGAATACTTAGAAAAACAAATAGATCTATATGTAGCATTGATGGATCTGGAGAAGGCATATGATAGGGTTAATAGAGACGTTTTGTAGAAGATTTTAAGAGTATATGATGTGGGAGGTAAGTTGCTTGAAGTAGTGAAAAGTTTTTACAAAGGATGTAAGGCATGTGTACGAGTAGGAAGAGAGGAAGGTGATTGGCTAACAGTGAATGTCGGTTTGCGGCAAGGGTGCGTGATGTCACCAACTTTTGCATTCTCTCACCAAAATCAACCATCAGCGCTGTATCGTCAGCGAACAACAACTGACTCACTCCCGAAGCCCTCTCATCCACAACAGACTGCATACTTGCCCCTCTCTCCAAAACTCTTGCATTCACCTCCCTAACAACCCCATCCATAAACAAATTAAACAACCATGAAGACATCACGCACCCCTGCCGCAAACCGACATTAACTGAAAACCAATCACTTTCCTCTCTTCCTACTCGTACACATGCCTTACATCCTCGATAAAAACTGTTCACTGATTCTCGCAACTTACCTCCCACACCATATATTCTTAATACCTTACTCAGAACATCTCTATCAACTCTATCATATGCCTTCTCCAGATCCATAAATGCTACATACAAATACATTTGTTTTTCTAAGTATTACTCACATACATTTTTCAAAGCAAACACTGATCCACACATACTCTACCACTTCTGAAACCACGCTGCTCTTCCCCAATCTGATGCTCTGTTCATGCTTTCACCCTCTCAATCATTACCTTCCCATATAGTTTCCCAGGAATACACAACAAACTTATACCTCTGTAATTTGAGCACTCACCTTTATCCCCTTAGCCTTTGTGCAATGGCACTATGTATGCATTCCTCCAATCCTCAGACACCTCACCTTGAGTCATACATATATTAGATATCCTTACCAAACAGTCAACAACACAGTCACACCGTTTTTTTTAATAAATTCCACTGCAATATCATCCAAACCCGCTGCCTTGCCAGCTTTCATCTTCCGCAAAGCTTTCACTACCTCTTCTCGGTTTACCAAATCATTCTCCCTAACCCTCTCACTTCGCACACCACCTCAACCAAAACACCCTATATCTGCCACTCTATCATCTAACACATTCAACAAACCTTCAAAATACCCACTCGATCTCCTTCTCACATCGCCACTACTTGTTATCACCTCCCCATTAGCCCCCTTTCTCGATGTTCCCATTTGTTCTCTTGTCGTATGCCCTTTATTTACCTCCTTCCATAACATCTTTTTATTCTTCTTAAAATTTAATAATACTCTCACCCTAACTCTCTTTTGCTCTTTTTTTCACCTCTTGCACCTTTCTCTTGACCTCCTGCCTCTTTCTTTCATACATCTCCCAGTCATTTGCACTATTTTCCTACAAAAATCGGCCAAATGCCTCTCTCTTCTCTTTCACAAATAATCTTACTTCTTCATCTCACCACTCACTACCCTTTCTAATCTGCCCACCTCCCACGCTTCTCATGCCACAAGCATCTTTTTCGCAAGCCATCACTGCTTCCCTAAATACATCCCATTCCTCCCCCATCCCCCTTACATCCTTTACTCTCACCTTTTCCATTTTGCACTCAGTCTCTCCTGGTACTTCCTCAAACAATGAGTGGGGTAAGAACCTCAGTGAACAAAGACAGGGAACCCATTATGAATAATCAAAGCATAGCAACATCGCTGAAAAAGTTGTTTAGCTTTGTTTCCTCGCTAGAAAGTAGCGACATAAATTTTGAGGCAGTGATGAATAGCAGTCACACAATACCCGAACTTACTATCACAGTTAGAAAAGTACCATCACAGATAGATCAGATGAAGACTAATAAACGTCCAGTCCTGATTGTTTCTATCCACGAGTAATCAAAAACGTCAAACACGAAATTGTCAAACCGTAAACCTATATTTTCAATAAATTTCTCCGTGATGGAATAGTCCAGCAGGATTGGAGCTGGCAGACGTCACCCCCTATTTCCAAAAAGAGAGGCAGCAAACTGCTTGGCAATTACAGACCTATTAGTCTAACATCGATTAAAGATAAAATTGTAGCGTATTTGGAATAACACAGTCTGGTCAACAATACTCTGCAGGGTTTTAAAAGTCGCCGATCATCTTTGAAATTTATCATGAATTATTCAGTGCCTACGACAAGACAAAAGTGATATTTACATCTGGACTTCCAGATAGCAGTCGACAAATTCCCCCGCGATAAACTGATGCATAAACCCCAGACCTTTGGTATTACTGGTTGCACAGGAAATTAGATTGAAGACTGGTTATATGATAGGAAGCAGAGAGTCAGAATGAATAATGAATCCTCACCGTGGTCACTCGTTACTAGTGGGGTTCCCAAGTATCCTTGCTAGAGCCTTTACTTTTCATCATCCATGACAATGATATTGATGTAGGGCTTTTTTGATTAGAGTACAAATTTGCAGATGACACAAAGATCGGCAGCGCCACATATATATATTAAAGAAGATAGACAGAGATTGCAAGAAGATCCAGATACAATCACTGAATAGTCTAGAAAATTGTACATTCTGTTTAACGTCAATAAATGTCAGTCGTTGCAAGTAGGAAACCTCACCAAATTCGATTATGAACTGATCTGCCACAAGGTAAAGGGCACCGTCAGTGTGAGAGATCTATGAGTCACTCTCTCCAACAACTTCAGCTTCTCCCAGATTTGTAATGAAACTGTCAAGAAGCAGATAAGATGTTAGGATATGTTAACTGAAACTTTACATACAAAAGCAAGGATGTGATATTGCCATAATACTTAAGTCTGGTTAGATCACATCTTGAATATGCAAGAATATTCTTAGATTGGACGCATTGCGTAGAAGGGCAACTAATTCATTTCTACCTTGCGTAATGAGCCATATGAGGAAAGATTGCGAGAATGAAACTTTTTCCTCGTAAGCAAGAGGCGTCTCTGAGGTCAATCAATAGAATGTTCTAGAATACCTAAATGGTTCAGCATCGTCGACACTGAAGATTTATTTACAGTAGCGCCAGCGCTGCCAACGAGAGGTAATGGATTAAAACTTTAAGATCACTGAGTTAATCTGGAATTTACTAAATATTTCACTGACAGTGACATTATTGTTCCATGGAATGAGCTCTCAGAAATTTTTTGTTCAGAGCAACACCCTTAATATCTTTAAAATTAGGCTTCATCATCACTTGTTACTCTCAGGTATTGCATGATTAATTTAATCAGTTCTCATAACGGTGTGTATATCATGCTACTTCTTCAGTCACCAATACGTCTCTCTGGCCAAGCTGCGTTAACATACCGACAATGATGAGCCCATGTCACCTGCTTTGAGAGAATAAGTAAGAATTATGTATCATTCTTCAACATAGGAATAATATAGACACGGGAAATTGATTGGTTGGAGCTCAGCCTTGTTCTTGTCTTTATAACCAAAAGTGATAGGCATGCATGACATAATCATGTACATTCTACCTTATGACTTTCCCATAGAAATTTCCCTCAGGCATACTAATTCTGCAAGGTATTTTTTTCTACCTGTTTTCCGTCTGGTGTGTTGCCGGGGGGAGTGGAGGGTGGGGAGGGAGTCTTCGTTTTTTCTGCTCTTTTCTTCTACTGTTTTTTAAGGCGACTGCATTTTGTTTTTAAGTAGCGTTAAGACCAAACCACCCCGCTTGGATCTTTGGTCTGTGTGGTCTGTGTATCCATGTATCTCTGTAATTCTCTCTCTCTCTCTCTCTCTCTCTCTCTCTCTCTCTCTCTCTCTCTCTCTCTCTCTCTCTCTCTCTCTCTGGCCAAATAGCTGCGCCAGGAGAGAGAGAGAGAGAGAGAGAGAGAGAGAGAGAGAGAGAGAGAGAGAGAGAGAGAGAGAGAGAGAGAGAGAGAGAGAGAGTACGTGGATAAAACAAAAACGGGCCCGCTGGCCCAAGTCTAAATTTTGTTTTGGACTTGAATCTAAATCTAAATCTCTTCCCGCCATTCACTCCTTCCTGCAACAACAACCGGTGAGAGAAAAGGATGGAAGAATGAACGTTCACTGGTGAGGTAAGCCTGCATGAAATTTAATAGGATAGAGAGATAGAAAATCCCTACTATAAAATTTCATTGCACTATCACACCCTCTGCTGCAATTCAATTTGTTCACTGAGTCTAGAATGAGGGAAAAAAAAATTACGGGCATGTATATATCATCCTTCCCCGTGTTCAGTCGGTAATACCTGAATTGATGAAATATTTGCCGAACCTACTTTTGAGAGAGAGAGAGAGAGAGAGAGAGAGAGAGAGAGAGAGAGAGAGAGAGAGAGAGAGAGAGAGAGAGAGGTCAAACTTTTAAAGTTAGCAAAATCAAAATTACATTAGTGATCTACTAAAACGTTTTGAGGAACTACAATTATTCAAAAAGTTGTTGAACGAGATTGGAAATTGTGCATTTTACGTCGTGTTACGAATTGAGAGGTTGATTAGCAGTTCACTGTGCAGACATTACACCCACTGCCTCCCTCCCAGGCTCCCCTCATGACCCGTATCAGAGAAGATGACCCAGCCACAATAACCAGCACTGCTGCCATACCCTCACTACCCATATCAAGGAAAATGACCCAACACAGTAACCAGCCCAGCTACCACACACTCACCACCCACATCAAGGAAGATGACCCCACCACAATAACCAGCACTGCTACCACACCCTCACCACCCATATCAGGGAAAATTATCCCATCTCAATAACCAGCACTGCTACAACACCCTCACCACCCATATCAGGGAAAATGGCCCACCGCAATGACCAGCACTGCTATCACATCCTCACCATTCACATCAGGGAAGACGACCACACCATAATAATCAGTACTGCTGCCAAATTTTCACGACCCACATTAAAGTTGATGGCTCTACCACAACAACCACATTTACTACCACACCATATACAGTCTCGACCAAGTCAGGGACATACGCCTTAGCGAAACAGCTACGTTATTAACGTCCTTGTGAATAATACTTATGGGAAACTTCTGCCGTATGATGTTCTACTTTCACTTTACGTTTTTTCTCTCTTTCCTTATTCTGTCTTGGAAATCTACATCTGAGTATTGATTAAATAAAAAAATATCTTAAACTGATTAAAATCTACTTTTTTTCTGGCATCATCTAATTGCTAAAATTTTCAGCCTTCGGTAGCGTGGAAATTGACTCAGTGATTTGGAAATATCATTCACTAAGTTACTATATGATAATTGTAATCTATCTAAACACTAAGTATGTAGCTAATCACTTCTTGCAGGTGAAGTTTCATGCAAATACTGGTATTCCATCTCCCGTCAACGCTATCTTAAAAGCGTTGGGTATGTAAGTAATTATATGTATTTATCATCTTACACCTGTGAGCCTTCATCTCTTGAACAATCTTTACTATCACGCAGCTTAAGTCTATGTGTGCTGTCTGCATTAACCCTGTCCTTCGTCATCTTATTCCAATCATCCACCACTCTTACGCTAAAAAAAAGTATTTGGTTACATTTTCTTTTTTTTAATACGTTTCTTACTTGATCTTTATTTATGTTATGTCCTCTGGTAGTTTTATCCCAACATTTCTCGATCATTGTTCACTGTCCACGTCATCAATCTGTTTTCCATAATTTAAAGTTTGCAATCAGGTCACCCTTCACCCTTCTCTCTTCCACGCTGGGCAAATCTAAAAGCCTCTATCCTTTCCCCGTAACTCAGATCTCTGAATTCTGGTAACATCTTTGTCGCCCTCCTCTGGACCTTTTCTATTAGCTCTTAGTGTCTCTTTAGGTGAGCTGAACCAAACCTAAAAAGATTTTCCCAGTTTCAGCCTCATGTGGCATATAGATAACTTGCTTGATATCCTCATATTCATGTACATTTAAGCTATTTTGATATTTGTCACAAGACAGTTTGTCTCTTTAACTATCCTAATTTGGGGCTCTGGTGACAGGTTAAGGATCAAGTAGATTCCGAAGTCCTCCACACGCACAGAACTCTGAGGTTTATATCCTGCAAGATGATGATCACATCGAGACCTCTGACTTTGTCCTATCCACTCTCACGAGTAATACTAATGATCATATCAATGAGGATGATAATAACGATAATAATGATAATGATGATTATTATCATAATGATGATAATAATGAAACAATAATAATAATAATAATAATAATAATAATAATAATAATAATAATAATAGTGATGATGATAATAATGAAACAATAATAATAATGATAGTAATAACAATAATAATAATAATAATGATAATAACAATAACAATAATGATAATAATAATAATAATGATAATGATAATAATGATAATAAAAACAATTATAATAATGATAGTAATAATGATAATGATAATGATAATAATGATAATAAAAACAATTATATTAATGATAATAATAATAATGATGATAATGATGACGATAATGACAGTAATACTAATAATAATGATGATGATAATAATAATAGAATAATGATGATAATGATGATAATAAAAATAATAATAACGATAATGATAATGATAATAATTTTAACAGTAATAATGATAATAACAATAATAGAAATGTTATTAACAATAATGATAATGATAATAATAGTAATAATAATAATAATAATAATAATGATAATGATAATAATGATAATGATAATAAGAATAATTATAATAATAATGATAATAATAATAATAATAATAATAATAATAATAATAATAATAATGATAATAATAATAATGATAATAATAATGATAATAATAATGATAATAATAATGATAATAATAATAATAATGATAATAATAATAATGATAATAATAATGACAATAATAATAATAACAATAATAATAATAATAATAATAATAATAATAATAATAATAATAATAATAATAATGATAATAATAATAATAATCATAATGATTATGATAATAATAATGATAATGACAATATTGATAATAATGATAATAATAATAATAATGATAATAATAATAATAATAATAACAATAATAATAATAACAATAATAATAATGATAATACTACTACTACTACTGGGATGAAGAAGTAAGAGACTTAGTGAAAGAGAAGAGAGAGGCATTTGGACGATTTTTGCAGGGAAAAAATGCAATTGAGTGGGAGATGTATAAAAGAAAGAGACAGGAGGTCAAGAGAAAGGTGCAAGAGGTGAAAAAAAAGGGCAAATGAGAGTTGGGGTGAGAGAGTATCATTAAATTTTAGGGAGAATAAAAAGATGTTCTGGAAGGAGGTAAATAAAGTGCGTAAGACAAGGGAGCAAATGGGAACTTCAGTGAAGGGCGCAAATGGGGAGGTGATAACAAGTAGTGGTGATGTGAGAAGGAGATGGAGTGAGTATTTTGAAGGTTTGTTGAATGTGTTTGATGATAGAGTGGCAGATATAGGGTGTTTTGGTAGAGGTGGTGTGCAAAGTGAGAGGGTTAGGGAAAATGATTTGGTAAACAGAGAAGAGGTAGTGAAAGCTTTGCGGAAGATGAAAGCCGGCAAGGCAGCAGGTTTGGATGGTATTGCAGTGGAATTTATTAAAAAAGGGGGTGACTGTATTGTTGACTGGTTGGTAAGGTTATCTAATGTATGTATGACTCATGGTGAGGTGCCTGAGGATTGGCGAAATGCGTGCATAGTGCCATTGTACAAAGGTAAAGGGGATAAGAGTGAGTGCTCAAATTACAGAGGTATAAGTTTGTTGAGTATTCCTGGTAAATTATATGGGAGGGTATTGACTGAGAGGGTGAAGGCATGTACAGAGCATCAGATTGGGGAAGAGCAGTGTGGTTTCAGAAGTGGTAGAGGATGTGTGGATCAGGTGTTTGCTTTGAAGAATGTATGTGAGAAATACTTAGAAAAGCAAATGGATTTGTATGTAGCATTTATGGATCTGGAGAAGGCATATGATAGAGTTGATAGAGATGCTCTGTGGAAGGTATTAAGAATATATGGTGTGGGAGGAAAGTTGTTAGAAGCAGTGAAAAGTTTTTATCGAGGATGTAAGGCATGTGTACGTGTAGGAAGAGAGGAAAGTGATTGGTTCTCAGTGAATGTAGGTTTGCGGCAGGGGTGTGTGATGTCTCCATGGTTGTTTAATTTGTTTATGGATGGGGTTGTTAGGGAGGTAAATGCAAGAGTTTTGGAAAGAGGGGCAAGTATGAAGTCTGTTGGGGATGAGAGAGCTTGGGAAGTGAGTCAGTTGTTGTTCGCTGATGATACAGCGCTGGTGGCTGATTCATGTGAGAAACTGCAGAAGCTGGTGACTGAGTTTGGTAAAGTGTGTGGAAGAAGAAAGTTAAGAGTAAATGTGAATAAGAGCAAGGTTATTAGGTACAGTAGTGTTGAGGGTCAAGTCAATTGGGAGGTGAGTTTGAATGGAGAAAAACTGGAGGAAGTAAAGTGTTTTAGATATCTGGGAGTGGATCTGGCAGCGGATGGAACCATGGAAGCGGAAGTGGATCATAGGGTGGCGGAGGGGGCGAAAATTCTGGGGGCTTGAAGAATGTGTGGAAGTCGAGAACAGTATCTCGGAAAGCAAAAATGGGTATGTTTGAAGGAATAGTGGTTCCAACAATGTTGTATGGTTGCGAGGCGTGGGCTATGGATAGAGTTGTGCGCAGGAGGATGGAGGTGCTGGA
>NC_092226.1:61125395-61185395 GCF_036320965.1 Panulirus ornatus
TACACAGATATTCGAAAAAGGTAATAAATCATTGTCCGGAAATATCATGGAATTAATTTGATGTCTGTAGTTGACAGACTAATGGAAATCATCATTCAGGATAACCTTGTAAACTATATAGATGACCACCACTGAATAAACAATTCGTAGAATAGTTTTCGACGATATCGCTCATGTCCGACATATCGACGATATCGCTCATGTTCGACATATCTGCTTGATTTCTTTTATAAAATAATCAGTATCTATGATGAAAGTAAAGCAGTAGATGTCATCTACTCAGATTTCCTTAAAGCATTAGACAAAGCTACACATCAAAGGTTACCAACAAAACGTCTTGAGTCACATGGCACTGATGAGGTTGCATTTAGTAAGGAAACTGGCTGACTAGTCAGGCCGTAACAAGTGGCGTACCACAAGGATCAGTCTTGGGACCGCTTCTCTTTCTCATACTTATTAATGATACTGATAATAGGCTGCATGATAGACATCTAAATTCGCGGACGATGCAGTTTATCAAATCTATAACAAAAGCTGACTTCAGCAGCTTCAAACAGACATAGACACACTGGTGAACAGTTGACAAGTGAATTTCGATAATGATGAATGTAAAGTTTCACTTACGAGGAAAACGACCTAGGTGTAATAATCTCTAGTGACCGAAAGCCAAGTAAGCAGTGCACAGAAGCAGTGATAAAGGCGAACAATATTCTTTGATTTACAGGTATGGCTTTCGATTTCAAGTGTCTGGAAATTTTCCTCACTCTTTAAAGCTCATTGGTGCGTCCTCATCTTAAACATGGTTTCCAGGTTTAGTTACCCTACTTGGGGAAAGACATAGACGGAATAGAAAGAGCACTGGGGCGAGTTACCAAGATGATCCCCGGCCAAAGAAACAAATCCTATGAGAGCCAATTAAACGGATTGAATTTACTTGAAAAGAGAAGGTTAAGAGGTGATCTAACACAGGTACTCAGAACCATTAAAGGCATAGAACACCTCAGTCTAACGAGCTAATAGATATTAGATTTGTCTTATATAACTCGTATTAATGGATATAAACTCTTTCGCAAACACTTTACCTCGAGTGAGGCGAAGTACTTTTTCTTCAGTAAGCATGTTAGGTTTTGGAATGATTTACGAATTAAGTAGTTGAAAGCAAGACAACAGAAGTGATAGATATTTTGCTTCAAATCCACGATCAACAGTACATTTACACCTCCTTTACTATACGATAAGTTTACAGTTCTTTGTATGCGAAAAAATATGCATGTCTTTCTGCTCCTACCACATTATTTCATATGTTTCTGTTTATCTTCCATTATCACCAACAGTCTCGTAGCGACCAAATGGTCTGTTATTGTTAAACTCAGATGTATTCACCTGTATTTAGTCGTGCATGTGTACATGTTGATCTGGGGGAAGGTTATGTAGCAAAAATAGATCAATATAAATTTTCGCTCTGAATTACTTATGTCCAGGACCATTACAGGCCTTTGTTGGTCTTCGGCACCTGGACGACCAAGCCTCCAACACCTGGACGGCCGAGCCTCCGACACCTGGACGACCGAGCCTCCGACACCTGGACGACCGAGCCTCCAACACCTGGACGACCGAGCCTCCAACACCTGGACGACCAAGCCTCCGACACCTGGACGACCGAGCCTCCAACACCTGGACGACCGAGCCTCCGACACCTGGACGACCGAGCCTCCGACACCTGGACGAGCACACTTGCGTCACCTGGACCAACCGATGCTTAGACGACCATACGTTCGACCAGGCCTCCGCCACACGGACCATCATGCATCTGACACCTGAACGACCAGGCGTTCGACCAGGCCTCCACCACTCGGACCATCATGCAACTGACACCTGAACGACCAGGCGTTCTACACGTGCACGATCAAATGCCAGACATGTGTTGTGATCCTGTGTTTAGAGAGCTAGTGAACACAGCAGGAGGCAGGTACCAGCCACTAGGTGATGGTGATGGTGCTGGAGGCGCCGAGGATCAGCCAAGTGTGGCTACGTGTCTTCGGGAGTTTGGTTCAAGGTTCAGTAGTAACCAACTGGTCATGTGGCACACAGAGGAACCATGACCATTGGTTCCACTTTTTCGTCGGATTGTTTCCATATTTCACAGACCTTTCCCAGTATTATGCATTTCGTTATTATTCCAATTTCGGACATTCAGTGAATTTGTATTAGGTTAGATTAGGTTAGGTTAGGTTAGGTTAGATTAGGTTAGGTTAGGTTTAATTTTTCAGGTTAGGTTTGGTTTGTAATTTTTTTCCCGATGGTTTTTGAGTCTTTTCAATGGTTCTGACATTCATTTCTATCTCAAATCACTACTTTTTTTGTGATTTTTCCCACCCAAAACTTCTGATCCCACTAGGGGTCCCCATTATCAATAGATAAGAAGGGATGGGGTAGGATATGAAGGTCATAAACGTCCAAGACATATGAAACCATTAGAAAAACACGATCCACTTCGAAATGGCCATTTTACCCGCGTGTCCACCCGAGCATCAGTATAGTTATCAAGTAACAGAAACAACATCAACATATTCTGTTTTATAACTTCATCTTAACACGTTTATCTCGACAGAGTAAATAAATAAAACCAGTTTGGCAGGGAAGACTCCAGCTCTCAGTAAAACCTGGCAAGAAAAATGACTCCACTCAGTAGCGCTGCTCCTGACGCTACGTTAACTTCCCCAGGGACGTCCACTCCTGCCTGAGATACGCTACACTCATCATTGGTCACGAGACTTTCCTCATTCTCACTCACGACTCCAGCGGGAGCCTGGCTCTCGTGGGGGCCGGGTGGGATAACAAGCCCAACCCCCTAAGCCCAGTGCTTAGGTCCCTCACCACCGGCGGGGCGCCGCCCTAGAGCATAGGGCCCGTACCTCCTGAGTTGTAGGGAAGGTTTAATCTCAAACAACAAAACAACACTCACGACTCATAATCCTTCAGAACTGCTGATCTCCCCTACAGAGAGAGAATGAGAGAGAGAGAGAGAGAGAGAGAGAGAGAGAGAGAGAGAGAGAGAGAGAGAGAGAGAGAGAGAGAGAGAGAGAGAGAGAGAGAGAGAGAGAGAGAGAGAGAGAGAGTCTGAACGATGTATTTTCGTACTTCCACTCTATATCTGAAAAATCACAATAGTGGCGTCAGACCACTGCTCGTTGTTGTTGAGAAGCACATGCAATAACAACAACAAAAATAACACAACGACAACAACAACAGCTGCACAACAACAACAACAGCAACAACAACAACAACAACAACAACAACAAACATGGTTCAGCAATAGCTTACAAACAAATACGGTCTTTCCATTGTGTGATATTAGTTCACCTTAACACGGGAGTGTGGGGGGAACATCATCTCCTCTCACCCCATCCACGCCCCTCTCACCCCATCCACTCAACACACAGACACACAGGACTGGTAACTGTAGAGGCATCTTCCTCTGGCTCCGGCAGCAGCAGTAGAGACAACCAGTGATAACGAGTTGCTGCAGACGAGAGTAAAAGCTTTAAGGTGTGTGAACATGTGTTTGGGGTGGGGGGTGGTTAGGTATGTCTGTGTTTACAACATAAGTAATTACCCTGAGTGCTAAAATCAGCTGACTGTCTCATATAAGGCAAGTGCAGTGGATATGATGAAGTGTGGCCGGGGTGGAAGGACGTATCTTCTGATATCTTTGGCAGCATCACTTGGCCCGGACGTAGAAAGAGCCGAGAGATGTGTGTATGGAACCTCCACCTAATTAAGAACTCCAGGTCCTTACTGCGAAAGTGCTGTTAGAGAATCTACTGTTAACGTCACCATCTGAACCAATTCTAACATCCACTCAAATGTTCTTCTGTTCTCTAAAATACACTTTTGCAGAACACTGGCAGTGACGATTTGTTCATGATATTTACGTGTTGGAATAAGTTAACCACAACCCCTCGTGGATGTTGTAGAGATAAATTATAAAATTTTTCTCGTATAACTTTAAAAGTATAAATGTATAAATGTCAAACACTGTTATTTATCAACTTGCAATTTCGGTGATAAATACGTCTCACATACGTGTATTGCTACTTTTTTCCCTTTAGTTCATCATGACATCATTACCATTCAATGTTTCATTAATACCAATCATCGGTAACAGCAAAACGAATGATTATCGTGAGTCTTTCTCTTTCAAATTAATGTTCTAACATTAGTGCCATCATAAACTCCCGGTTGTAGTCGTATAACTACAACACCGACTCGTGATGAACCATATGTGTCGTTTTCCCATTAGCAGAAATTACGGTAAACACATCAAAAAATTATCCCTGGGGATACGGGAGAAAGAATACTTCCCACGTTTACCTTACGGGTCGTGGAAGGCGACTAAAAGGGGAGGGAGCGGGGGGCTGGAAATCCTCCCCTCTCGTTTCTTTTTAATTTTCCAAAAGGGGAGCAAAGAAGGGGGCCAAGTGAGAATATTCCCTCAGAGGCTCAGTCCTCTGTTCTTAGCGCTACCTCGCTAATGCGGGAAATGGCAAATAGTATGAAAAAAAAATAACAGGAAAATCAGAGAAAATGTTTAATGTTCAGTGCCAGAACTGAGAATTTACTTTTAAACATGAATATCTTGATACCAACAGAACTACAATGCCTTTAGAAAGGAATACATTATCTCTAATTTCATGACCATTTCTATTGTTATTACGATCGTCGCTGATGAGAATCCTGCGGCTCCAAAGCTGCGCTGCAATCAGTAGCATCGAAAGACTAGACTCCTTGGTACAGCTTCACCTGAGGTGAATATTTACCTGGTGATGGAAGCAAAAGCAAGAAGCTCACTAATATATTTTGTTGTAGAAAACGTAATTGTACTAATAGGTCTCAGAACATGATTATCTTTTTTTTAATTTCGTGGTTACACCTAACACTGACGTCGTTAATGGCCCTGGCGGTCGTTAAGCAGTTGGCGCTTCTGCTGGTATTTTGTAATAGTAGTGGTGGTTAGCAGGTCACCAGTCACCAGGAAGGGATGGTGGCAGTGGCATAGTGAGCCAGGCCAGAGTCAGGACTGACGTCGCCCTCTTTCATCACCTTGTATCACCTACATGTGGATTGCCAGCACTCACCACCGGTTTTGATTGACTATTAGAATTAAGAAGATAAAATCTACGAGTACCAACGTAAGTACAACGGCTTTATTCGGCCAAGGAAAAGTTTTGATACTAGAACAGGAGGAGCAGCTATAAAGCAGGCACACGTACGCCCTCTAGGATCATTTAAGACGTCCTGGAGAGCACAACCATTCACGATTACCATGAGATGTTAAACGATGCAGTTTAGCTTGAAGAAACCCAGGGTTGGTCTACACTGAAGATCGGACTACATTGCCCCATTTCCTACAGATCAACTGGACCTTCCTTGTAGTTATATCTGGTATTTTCTTATTCTGCTTTGGATCTTTCAGCAACCCCTGGTAGACTGTGTGGGACGAGGAATTATACATCCATTCCACATGAATCCTGTTTGTTCGAATGATTGTAAGGGGGTCACCACTTGTAAGGGGGTCACCACTTGTAAGGGGGTCACCACTTGTAAGGGGGTCACCACTTGTAAGGGGGTCACCACTTGTAAGGGGGTCACCACTCGTAAGGGGGTCACCACTTGTAAGGGGGTCACCACTTGTAAGGGGGTCACCACTCGTAAGGGGGTCACCACTTGTAAGGGGGTCACCACTTGTAAGGGGGTCACCACTCGTAAGGGGGTCACCACTTGTAAGGGGGTCACCACTTGTAAGGGGGTCACCACTTGTAAGGGGGTCACCACTTGTAAGGGGGTCACCACTTGTAAGGGGGTCACCACTTGTAAGGGGGTCACCACTTGTAAGGGGGTCACCACTTGTAAGGGGGTCACCACTCGTAAGGGGGTCACCACTTGTAAGGGGGTCACCACTTGTAAGGGGGTCACAACTTGTCAGACTGAGTTGGTAAGAAGGAGTTCGAGTCTCTCCTCGTTCAGTGGTACTCAATAAAGATCAGGAGGCCTTTGAAGTTTTATTGTGAAAATAAGTGACATCTACAGTACTCTGGCCCTTATGGTCTTACAACACACTGTGTAACACACTAGTGAACCGTGTGATGAGGTGGAGTTGAGCAGTGTGTCCCCCTCAGGTAGCACTGGCAGGGGTTATATTGGAGTTCGTCAACACCCATTTGACAACGTATACAAATGACACGTCAGCGCTTACGTGTTCAAACTTCCTAATTAACAGTGGCCCGTGAGGACAGTGGGTCCGTGGGAACACTGTATGTCATTTACAGTAAAATGATAATAACAAATAGACAAATTACTGGCATGTGTGTGCGTGAGTCCTACATGGTGAATCACCTCCAGACTCATAGCTGACGGGTGCGTGGTTGTAGTAGATGGTGTGTGATTGTGGTTCCTTGTGTGTATCCTCAGGTGTTTGTGTGTAGTTGTGGTTATTGGCGTGTAGCTGTGGGTGTTGGTGTGTGGCTGTGGTTGTATTTTGTGTCCGCGGTAGTTGGTGTATGGCTATGGTTGTTTGTGTGGCTTGTGGTTGTTGCTGAGTGGCTGTGGTTGTTGGTGTGTGGCTGTGGTTGTTGGTGTTTGGCTGTGGTTGTTGGTGAGTGGCTGTGGTTGTTTGTGTGGCTGTGGTTGCTGGTGAGTGGCTGTGGTTGCTGGTGAGCGGCTGTGGTTGTTGGTGTATGGCTGTGGTTGTTTGTGTGGCTGTGGTTGTTGGTGAGTGGCTGTGGTTGTTGGTGTGTGGCTGTGGTTCTTTGTGTGGCTGTGGTTGTTGGTGAGTGGCTGTGGTTGTTGGTGTGTGGCTGTGGTTGTTGGTGAGTGAGAGTGGTTGTTGATAAGTGGCTGTGGTTGTTGATGAGTGGCTGTGGCTGTTGGTGAGTGGCTGTGGATTTTTGTGTGGCTGTTGTTTTGTGTGGCTGTGGTTGTTGTTGCGTGACTGTGGTTGTTGGTGTGTGACTGTAACTATATGTAGGTATATGTGCCTCTATCATTGCAGCTTCCATAAGCAGGGATTGCATACTTCAGACAGGAGGAGTGCATATTATACTGAGGCAGTTTACATTACACGTATAATTTGCACTCCCCCAGATCCTGCACTTCCCAGTCATGAATATATGTATAATGTCTACTCCGCCAGTCTATATTACACGTGTAATGTAAACTGCCTCTGTATGATATGCAATCCCTTGTCTGAAGTATACAATTCTTGCTTATGTCTTCTCTCTGTGTTGTCCACAGGGCGGATGGCTGATACAGTCTGAGGATGAGCAGTGATGTATGCACAGCAGCAGCAACCATTATTCTTTTGAAGACATTTATAACTTCTTAAGCAGGCAGACATCCATATCTTGATGATTAGATGGATAAAGGGAAAACAAGCTAATTTTCGCCGTGCTTGTATACTGGAAATGATGAATACAGGTTACTCCTGCTTGCAACATTTACAACAATGACTGGGGCAAAAGTATCATTTCAAGGGTAGTGTATATTGTATGTATGATAGTAACTGGGGGAGTGCCAGTAATTCAAGGGAGTGTAAATAGTATGTATGATAACGACTGGTGGAGAGCAATATCTGGCTGGGAGAGTCCATATTAGATGCTATACCGGTATGAATGATTCTTTGCCAGACAAACAAAGAAAAAGAAAAGTAAACAGATTTTCCAGACGAATCTCTATAAAATGTAGTATAATGAGAAGATGAATACACGTCAAACTTTCTGAGGCAACTGTAGAGTGAGTGAAACAAGAGACACGCCAAGGAAGTAGCCCTATTCCAAGCATGGCGTTAGCATGACTTAGTCATTATCATAAGCAACATATAGGCACTTGTTTCTCACATTATTACATCAAGATGTGATAACAGTTCATCTTTCTTGCAGTAACCATCACAATAAAACATACTCACAATCCTGTATAGATGGGCAACGTTAATTCCCGTAAACTGTCACTGTATTTCTTTCATTGGCTGATAATTTAGCCTGCTGCCAATCCAGACGTCTTGGATGTACATGATTTTCTACCACTGACGCATCATCACCAGGGAGAAACGTAGATTATAGTCTGACGAACCTGAAACATAACTGGTGTAAGTTTAGTTATAACACACCCGACTAGATCTCAGAGCTGAGGTCAGAACACTACCTGGACTGGAGTTGTGTATCGCGACACATCTGCCTCATCCCAGCTGATGCAGTTGCCCTCACGTAATTCCTCGCCATGTCATCCTCATGTCCTCGTTCCCTTTTCATTCCTGCCCCACATTTATTCACCTTGATCCTTGAGCTGTGGTCACGTCGTCCCCCTTCCCAGCTGTCTAATCTCTCTCTCTCTCTCTCTCTCTCTCTCTCTCTCTCTCTCTCTCTCTCTCTCTCTCTCTCTCTCTCTCTCTCTCTCTCTCTCTCTCTCTCTCTCTCTCTCTCTCTCTCTCTCCCCCCTAGATCCAGTCCTGATCCTTCTTACCCTAACCCAATTACTCGCATCCGATCCTTAAGAAACTTTGGCCACAAGATTTTGTGTGTGTGTGTGTGTGTGTGTGTGTGTGTGTGTGTGTGTGTGTATGTGTGTGTGTGTGTGTGTGTGTGTGTGTGTATCTGTGTGTCTGTGTGTGTCTGTCTGTGTGTCTGTGTGTGCGTTGTGCGTGTGTCTGTGTGTGCGTTGTGCGTGTGTCTGTGTGTGTGTGTGTGTGTGTGTGTGTGTGTGTATGTGTGTGTGTCTGTGTGTCTGTGACTATGTCTGTGTGAGTGTCTGTGTCTGTGTCTGTGTTCGTGTCTGTGTGTGTGTGTGTGTGTGTGTGTGTGTGTGTGTGTGTGCGCGTATATGTGAGTGACATTGCTCTGAAAGTCGTGAAGGTCTGCTCTCACGTTAGCTTTGTTTATCTCAAACATATAATATGCATTAAGAAATCAGGGAAACTGCTCTCGCCAACAGATGAAAGCATCATAGCAATAAAACTCAGCCATATTATCCATGTTCCATGATTACTTTACCTAAGTAATCAGATTAAGTTGTTTGTCCTATCTCTGGTTACTTGAGGGAAGTCAAGATTATATCCAATAATTATAATCAACCTAAAAGTTTCTTTCTCGATGCTCAGATAATTTCATGGTCAACAGCTGAGAGGAGCACTGGTCATGTCTTGAGAGTCTGCACTATTTTTGAAATGACCATAGTCCTTAGGGAAATACTTACCGTTTTGAAATTATATATATATATATATATATATATATATATATATATATATATATATATATATATATATATATATATATATATATATATATATATATATATATATATTATATTTTTTATTATACTTTGTCGCTGTCTCCCGCGTTTGCGAGGTAGCGCAAGGAAACAGACGAAAGAAATGGCCCAACCCCCCCCCCCATACACATGTATATACATACGTCCACACACGCAAATATACATACCTACACAGCTTTCCATGGTTTACCCCAGACGCTTCACATGCCCTGCTTCAATCCACTGACAGCACGTCAACCCCGGTATACCACATCGCTCCAATTCACTCTATTCCTTGCCCTCCTTTCACCCTCCTGCATGTTCAGGCCCCGATCACACAAAATCTTTTTCACTCCATCTTTCCACCTCCAATTTGGTCTCCCTCTTCTCCTTGTTCCCTCCACCTCCGACACATATATCCTCTTGGTCAATCTTTCCTCACTCATCCTCTCCATGTGCCCAAACCACTTCAAAACACCCTCTTCTGCTCTCTCAACCACGCTCTTTTTATTTCCACACATCTCTCTTACCCTTACGTTACTCACTCGATCAAACCACCTCACACCACACATTGTCCTCAAACATCTAATTTCCAGCACATCCATCCTCCTGCGCACAACTCTATCCATAGCCCACGCCTCGCAACCATACAACATTGTTGGAACCACTATTCCTTCAAACATACCCATTTTTGCTTTCCGAGATAATGTTCTCGACTTCCACACATTCTTCAAGGCCCCCAGGATTTTCGCCCCCTCCCCCACCCTATGATCCACTTCCGCTTCCATGGTTCCATCCGCTGCCAGATCCACTCCCAGATATCTAAAACACTTCACTTCCTCCAGTTTTTCTCCATTCAAACTCAACTCCCAATTGACTTGACCCTCAACCCTACTGTACCTAATAACCTTGCTCTTATTCACATTTACTCTTAACTTTCTTCTTCCACACACTTTTCCAAACTCAGTCACCAGCTTCTGCAGTTTCTCACATGAATCAACCACCAGCGCTGTATCATCAGCGAACAACAACTGACTCACTTCCCAAGCTCTCTCATCCCCAACAGACTTCATACTTGCCCCTCTTTCCAAAAACACTTGCATTTACCTCCCTAACAACCCCATCCATAAACAAATTAAACAACCATGGAGACATCACACACCCCTGCCGCAAACCTACATTCACTGAGAACCAATCACTTTCCTCTCTTCCTACACGTACACATGCCTTACATCCTCGATAAAAACTTTTCACTGCTTCTAACAACTTTCCTCCCACACCATATATTCTTAATACCTTCCACAGAGCATATATATATATATATACATATATATATATATATATATATATATATATATATATATATATATATATATATATATATATATCTTTCTTTTCTTTCAAACTATTCGCCATTTCCCGCGTCAGCGAGGTAACGTTAAGAACAGAGAACTGGGCCTTTGAGGGAATATCTGTTACTTCTTTTGGAAAATTAAAAAAAATAATGAGGGGAGGATTTCCAGCCCCCCGCTCCCTCCCCTTTTAGTCGCCTTCTACGACACGCAGGGAATACGTGGGAAGTATTCTTTCTCCCCTATTCCCTTTCCAATGCATATATATATATATATATATATATATATATATATATATATATATATATATATATATATATATATATATATATATATATATATATATATACATATATATATATTTTCTTTTCTTTCAAACTATTCGCCATTTCCCGCATTAGCGAGGTAGCGTTAAGAACAGAGGACTGGGCCTTTGAGGGAATACCCTCACCTGGCGCAATTCTCTGTTCCCTCTTTTGGAAAATTAAAAAAAAAACGAGAGGGGAGGATTTCCAGCCCCCCGCTCCCTCCCCTTTTAGTCGCCTTCTACGACACGCAGGGAATACGTGGGAAGTATTCTTTCTCCCCTATCCCCATATATATATATACATATATATATATATATATATATATATATATATATATATATATATATATATATATATATATATATATATATATATATATATATATATATATATATATATGTATGTATTGGAAAGGATCACAATTCTTCTCGTGATCAAGATATTCCTAAGAGAGATGTGTGGTAATAAAAAGAGTGTGGTTGAGAATGCAGAAGAGGGTGTTTTGAAATGGTTTGGTCACATGGAGATAATGAGTAAGGAAAGATTGACCAAGAGGATATATGTGTCAGAGGTGGAGGGAACGAGGAGAAGCGGGAGGCCAAATTGGAAGTGGAAAGATGGAGTGAAAAAGATTTTGAGTGATCGGGGCCTGAAATTGCAGGAAGGTGAAAGGCATGCAAGGAATAGAGTGAATTGGAACGATGTGGTATACCGGGATCGGCGTGCTGTCAATGGATTGAACCAGGGCATGTGAAGCGGCTGGGGTAAACCATGGAAAGTTTTGTGGGGCCTAGGTGTGGAAAGGGAGCTGTGGTTTCGGTGCATTATTACATGACAGCTAGAGACTGAGTATATATATATATATATATATATATATATATATATGTATGTATTGGAAAGGATCACAATTCTTCTCGTGATCAAGATATTCCTAAGAGAGATGTGTGGTAATAAAAAGAGTGTGGTTGCGCTACCTCGCAAACGCGGGAGACAGCGACAAAGTATAAAAAAAAAAAAAAAAAAAAAAAAAAAAAAAATATATATATATATATATATATATATATATATATATATATATATATATATATATATATATATATTCTTTTTCTTTCGTTCTTTTGTGCAGTTTCGTCCTTTCCTGCGTTAGCGAGATAGCATCGGGAACAGAAGATAAGGCCTTGTTCACTCCCACCATTTCTTTAATTGTCATGTGTAACGCACCAAAACCACAGCCTCCTATCCACATCCAAATACCACAGAAATCTTTCGTGGTTTACTGCAGCTACTTCATGTGCCTTGGTTCCATAACATGACAGGTCGTCGACCCCTGTATACCACAACACTCTAGTTTGCTCCATTTAGTACACGTCTCTCACCCTCCATCATCTTCAAACCCCAGGCACTCGGAATCTTTTTCACTCCATCCTTTGATCTCCAATTTGGTCTCCCCTTCTTGTTGACCCGTATACTTCTGACCTCTCCTCACTCATTCCCCCATATGTCCAGATTGTTTCAGCAAACTCTCTTCTTCAGGTCTCAACCATACTTTTCTTATAACCACACATCTCTCATACCCTCTTATTGTTAACTCGATCAAACCGCCTCATACCACATATTGTCCTCAAACATTTCATTTCAAGAGCACCGACCCCCTTCCGTTATACTCATCTATAACCCATGCATCTATAACCCTATTCAACATTGCTGTGGCTATTTCACCTTCGGTCTTTCACAGACATTCTTTTATGCTCTCACAATCTTCTTCCCCTCAACCGCCTTAAGAATCACCTGCACTTCCATGGTTCCATTCGCTGCCATATTCAATCCCAGATATATAAGAAAATTCTACTTACTCCAGTCATTTTTCCACTCAAACTCGCGCCCCAATTAATTACTTTCCTAAATACCTACCATCCCTTACTCACTCCCCTAGCTTTGTTTACTCTCGCCCTTTACCATAATACACTCAATACTTCCTGGCATTGCTTTCACCACCCCCTGGCCATTATTTCCCCCTTTTCTGAAAACCTCTTCAAATGTTCACCCTCGCCTCCACCAGGTAACGATCAGACTTCCGACCAGCTGCCCCTCTCAGCACTACCTCCCCCACTCACCCACGTATACTCATGCATGTCCATCGCTTTGGCTCATGTATTCCTAATCGCCAGTCCTTGTTCAGCATACATCTACACAAGCTATTTGGCATTCTTATTCACCTTACTGAATACTCCACCCCGCCTAATGATACTATCAACTGCTACACTACTCACTCACCATTTTTACCTTGTCTCTTGCGTCAAAACTGCTGATGCCCTCAGTCAGTTGCTCCCGAAAACATATTTGCCCGTCTCTGTCATTGATTTCGTGGCCAAGTGCATAAAAAACCTTCATTTTTAACATCAGTCTGGGGCTCGTTTCCTTAAATTCTTTCATCTATTCTCATAACTACTTCCAGCAGTCAGCTACCCTTCCTTGGCTCTAATCTCCCACTGTCTCCTAACTTTACTCCTGAGATGTCCCCACCCCCCTCGATCCCTTAACCTTGAGCTTTATTTTACGAACATCCAAGATCCTCTCCTCAAATATGCCCACCTATCTCTCCTATCTTCTCATCAAGATCACACCCACATATATTCAGACACCCTAGACCAGCGTTCTTCAAACTTTTTTCCTCGCAACCCAGTTTGATTCTATGTATTACTTTCACGGCCCGTTACACGTCTGTTGTACCTTTCTCCCTCCGGTATGAAAACTTTTAACCAATACAATGTATGTATATATATATATATATACATACATACATATATACATACACACATACATATGTACATTACATACATATATGGATTCAAAATAATTGCATATGTTGGGAGTGTGCTAATGTAAATTTTAACTATAAAGAAACATTATCACCAGATGTAGAGCTACTGTATATACTGCAACAAAGCAGAGAAAAATAATATGGAGTTACGTGTGCAGTGTGCACGCCTGGCTGGTGTGCCTGCTTGTTACTAGTTATCTTGGCCCAGTCTGGCTTGCAGGAGGATAACGCCACACGGCTGCAGGATTGAGACGGTTTCTTTATTCATTTTTAGCTTCGTCTCTTGTGAGATGAAGATGCTCATTTACTTGATCAGGTGTTAGATTTAGCCTTACAACAGCCTCTCGTCTTTCAAAAGCGTAAGGGTATTTTACTCAGAGCTTTTCTCTCATATCTTGTAACTCTTCTCGAGGAAAGTATTGTTCAAAACTCGCCGACAAAGAATGAAGGTGTAGCTGTATATCGCATCTAAATTTTCTTCAGATTTTCTTCATTGTTGCTGTTTTCTCCAACTTGCTGCAAAAGTGTTGGGAACATGTAGTAAACAAGGCTATCAAGCCTCGCTTGCCACAGCATTATTGATTTCTAAACTGTTTCTACTTTCTCACTGTGTTGGAATACATCATTTTCCTTCCTTTGCAGTTTCAGATTTAATTCATTTAGGAATATATGAATCTTCATCCTTAGTTCATAAACCTTTAAAATTCTGCCACAGGAAAGCCACTGAACTTGTATATGATACAACAGGTGTGAATGATCAGCTGCCTATCTCCTGCCACAACATTTCAAACAACCGACTGTTAAGTGAACTTCCTTGGATTATGTTGATAACTTCCACCACCTCGTTCAGAACACCTGTAAGACTGTCTGTGATACCTGTGGCAGCCAGGGAGGCAGCTCTTCACGGTGGATGACGCAATGTTTACAAGTAATGTCATCACCACTGTTTTTACCAGTCATGTTTCCTGCTCCATCAGGTATAATTCCTTTGCAATTGGCCCAGTTCTGTTTGTATTTTCCAACTACACAGTCACTCAACACTCTGTATATCTCTGATCCCGATGTATGTATGGATAAGGTTAAACAAAAGAGTAAGTCTTCCAAGAAGTCATCTTTTCATACGTATCTCACATAAACCAAGAGTATTGCACACTTAGGTATATCAGTACGTTCGTCAAGCTGATGAGCAAATCCTCCAGCAGACTGCAGACGTCACACCAGCTGAAATTCTAAATTTCCTGCAATACCACTTATCCGCCGTGACGTCACTATTGTATCAGTGAGAGCCACACGTGTGGTCTGGTCTGCCCACTTCCCATCAAGACCTGCTCTCAATATCAAGACCTGCTCTCAATATCAAGACCTGCTCTCAGTATCAAGACCTGCTCTCAATATCAAGACCTGCTCTCAGTATCAAGACCTGCTCTCAATATCAAGACCTGCTCTCAATATCAAGACCTGCTGTCAGTATCAAGACCTGCTCTCAATATCAAGACCTGCTCTCAGTATCAAGACCTGCTCTCAGTATCAAGACCTGCTCTCAATATCAAGACCTGCTCTCAATATCAAGACCTGCTCTCAGTATCAAGACCTGCTCTCAATATCAAGACCTGCTCTCAGTATCAAGACCTGCTCTCAATATCAAGACCTGCTCTCAATATCAAGACCTGCTCTCAGTATCAAGACCTGCTCTCAGTATCAAGACCTGCTCTCAGTATCAAGACCTGCTCTCAATATCAAGACCTGCTCTCAATATTATCCACAGCGGTAGATCATGGCAGAATAAGGTTCTCACCGGATGTACGTACGTACGAATATGATGGTACTTTCTCTTTGGCAATGTGACAGTCAACTAAATATGACGCCAGTTGTGTTTTTTTCTGTGAAGTAGTTGCTTTACTGAGAACTTTCACTGTCATCTTCATCTGCTTCGTTCTTCTCTGGGAAAACTCGACTGGTTTACCAACGAGGTCAGCCAGCAGCTTCGTCTCAAGATGTCTCTTTAATCTTGATGGTTTCAAACTTCCATGTGCAAGAACTTCCCTGCAGATCACACACTGTGAGGCGCCTTGGTTCTCCTTTTACCTGTTCACACCTGATAAGGCCAGACTTCAAAATGGCTGTACTGCTGCCTTGTGCATGACTTAACTTGCTTCCTGGCTGGCTGGCAGGCGGGAGAGCGGGCGGCTCAGAAGAAGAGGGAGGCTGATGATGAGGATAAGGACTTCTCCCACACACACCTGTGATCAGGTGATGCACACTTGATGACTGAGCAGCAGCCACTTTATTTCTTATAATGAAACCATCCATTCTCTCTCTCTCTCTCTCTCTCTCTCTCTCTTTCTCTCTCTCTCTCTCTCTCTCTCTCTCTCTCTCTCTCTCTCTCTCTCTCTCTCTCTCTCTCTCTCTCTCTCTCTCTCTCTCTCTCTCTCTCTCTCTCTCTCCTTTATCTATGACTACTTGTGGACTACTCCTATGATGATGATGATGTTATTATTATCATTATTATTATCATCATTATTAGTATTGCTATTATCATTACTATTATAATCATTACTATTCTCTTTATATCATTATCATTATTATCATCATCATCATGCTCAGTAGCTCTATTCTCGTGCGTTTTGAGTCATCATCCCGTCAACTATTTCTGTATATTTAAGACGTGAAACACAACCCATCTCAAGCATCATCATTGAAGCACAATATGATTCTCCTTTTCTTTATGTCTCATTCGAATCAGCGAAAAAAAAGTATCCCTAAGACGTGGTTGATCTACAGTCACGGAAAACAAGATTTTTCAAACGTCAGGGACAACCGATGCAAGACGTCTAGAGCCACAAGGTCACTGGGACGAATGGAATAAACCCTTTTCTCCCAACCCTTTTTAGACTGGCCTCAAGTGGTGACAGTGATGGAGTCAACCACAAGCAATCTGTTTTCTTTGGCATGGGACTCCATCTCATTCCTAAGCTCTCGCTCAGCTCACCCTCTCACTAGGGAGAGTCTGCACTGCCTCGCATCAGCTGCTCTTGGCGGTTCCCCAGCCTGGTACGTGATGCTGCAGGGAAGAGAGAGAGAGAGAGAGAGAGAGAGAGAGAGAGAGAGAGAGAGAGAGACAGAGAGAGAGAGAGAGAGAGAGAGAGAGAGAGTGTGTTTTGGTCGGCTGCTTATAATTAAATATGATCCTGTTATGAGTATAGGAGTCACGCGTTAGAAGGGTCTGACTTAAGTCTAACGTGAATTCAGCCTACATTAAACCAAGGGGAGCTAAAATATCATCCATGGAAAAGGCTTTAGGAAGTCCGTCCTGAATTAATTTTTGTCTCTTGATACTCCAGAGAAACAGTTTCATCCCCTAAATATGAAATTATTCATTAATACAGTGACCGGCAACTGTGGCCAGGAACAGATGGAGGTCATGTAAGGTCACCTTTAACCTCATGTGGACAAAAATCAATCAGCCTTATTTTCTGGCCTAAACACTGGCTGTAACAAAGACATATTTGAGACAAACAAGCTAACGAGGGATGACCCTTGTTGCATCAAGTACAAGTATAATCCAAATTAGTTACAAGACAACATTACTCAAAGAGAAGACCAAGCTGGAGGGAGGGACTGTCCATCACATCACTCTCGAGAAGATACAAACACCTCAGGTTAACGTGATCCCATGATATCCTGTATAGACCACGCGTCCCCCGGTGCTTCATATGTATGTGTTATGGTCCATGTAGATTGTGGTCTCCTTCTGGCCAGGATACTGTCCCTCTGGCCAAGAATGTGTACCATCTGACCAGGATACTGCCCCTTGTGGATAGGATGCTGTCACTTCTGGTCAGGACACTGATTTTTCAGGCCAAATTATCCTGATAGAATTGACAAAACACAAAAACAAATAAAGGTGTTCAAGACATACCCAGCTACCCATGTAAACTCCCACTACGTCATCCCCATTGGTCACTCTCCCTTACAACGGATATGTACAGACAAAGCAGACAGTGCTTGGTTTATAAAGATTAGTGTTAGACGGCGGGAATCAAGTACGATGTTGGGATTTAAATAACTTTGTTAAGTACAGACATCTGATGAGGTGGATTGTCTCCACAAAACGTGTGCCATGTAAAATTTTTCATAAGTTTTATGTTGGGTAGGCTGGTAAGGAACTTTCTGTCTCACTTAAGCAACATAAATGTAGTATAAGAACAGGACAAGCTTTATTGTTGATGAAATACATAGGGTGTTTAGGTCGGGGTGGTGTACGAAGTGAGAGGGTCAGGAAGAATGATTTGTTGAAGAGAGAAGAGGTGGTGAAAGCTTTGCGGAAGATGAAATCCGACAAGGTGGTGGGTTTGGGATGGTATTGCAGTAGAATTTATTAAAAAAGTGGGTGACTGTGTTGTTCATTGGTTGGTAAAGATATTCATTGTATGTATTGACCTTGGTGAAGTGCCTGAGGATTAGCGGAATATATGCATAGTGCCATTGTACAAAGGCAAAGAGGGTAAAGGTGAGTGTTCAAACTACAGAGACATAAGTTCCCTAAGTATTCCTGGGAAATTATATGGGATGGTATTGATTGAGAGGGTGAATGCATGTACAGAGCATCAGACTGGGGAAGAGCAATGTGGTTTCAGAAGTGGTAGAGGATGTGTGGATCAGGTGTTTGCTTTGAAGAATGTATGTGAGAAATACTTAGAAAAAACAGATGGATATGTATGTAGCATTCATGGATCTGGAGAAGGAATATGATAGGGTTAATAGAGATGCTTTGTGGAAGGTTTTAAGAGTATATGGTGTGCGAGGTAAGTTGCTAAACACAGTGAAAAGTTTTTACCAAGGATGTAAGGCATGTATACGAATAGGAAGAAGGGAAGGTGACTGATTCTCCGTGAATGTCGGTCTGCTGCAGGGGTGTGTGATATCCCTATCCCCATGGCTGTTTGATTTGTTTATGGATGGGGTGATTATGGAGGTAAATGCAAGAGTTTTGTAGAGAGGGACGAGTATGCAGTCCGTTGTTGAAGAGAGAGCCTGTTAAGTGAGTCAGTTGTTGTTCGCCGATGATACGGCTCCTGTGGCTGATTCGTATGAGAAACTGCAGAGGTTGGCGACCCAATTTAGAAAAGTGTGTGGAAGGAGAAAGTTGAAAGTAAATGTGAATAAAAGCAATGTTATTAGGATCAGTAAGGCTGAGGGACAAGTTAATTGGGATGTAAGTCTGAATGGAAAAAAATTGGAGGAGGTAAAGTGTTTTAGATATCTCGGAGTGGACGTAGCAGAGGATGGAACCATGGAAACGGAAGTGATTCACGGGGTGGGGGAGGAGGCGAAGAATTTGGGAGCAATGAAGAATGTGAAGAAAGTTACGAGTAAATGTGAATAAGAGCAAGGTTATTAGGTACAGTAGGGTTGAGGGTCAAGTCAATTGGGAGGTAAGTTTGAATGGAGAAAAACTGGAGGAAGTAAAGTGTTTTAGATATCTGGGAGTGGATCTGGCAGCGGATGGAACTATGGAAGCGGAAGTGGATCATAGGGTGGGGGAGGGGGCGAAAATCCTGGGAGCCTTGAAGAATGTGTGGAAGTCGAGAACATTATCTCGGAAAGCAAAAATGGGTATATTTGAAGGAATAGTGGTTCCAACAATGTTGTATGGTTGCGAGGCGTGGGCTATGGATAGAGTTGTGCGCAGGATGGTGGATGTGCTGGAAATGAGATGTTTGAGGACAATGTGTGGTGTGAGGTGGTTTGATCGAGTAAGTAATTTAAGGGTAAGAGAGATGTGTGGAAATAAAAAGAGCGTGGTTGAGAGAGCAGAAGAGGGTGTTTTGAAATGGTTTGGTCACATGGAGAGAATGAGTGAGAAAAGATTGACCAAGAGGATATATGTGTCGGAGGTGGAGGGAACGAGGAGAAGTGGGAGACCAAATTGGAGGTGGAAAGATGGAGTGAAAAAGATTTTGAGTGATCGGGGCCTGAACATGCAGGAGGGTTAAAGGCGTGCAAGGAATAGAGTGAATTGGATCGATGTGGTATACCGGGGTTGACGTGCTGTCAGTGGATTGAATCAGGGCATGTGAAGCGTCTGGGGTAAACCATGGAAAGTTGTGTGGGGCCTGGATGTGGAAAGGGAGCTGTGGTTTCGGGCATTATTGCATGACAGCTAGAGACTGAGTGTGAACGAATGGGGCCTTTGTTGTCTTTTCCTAGTGCTACCTCGCACACATGAGGTGGGAGGGGGATGGTATTCCATGTGTGGCGAGGTGGCGATGGGAATGAATAAAGGCAGACAGTGTGAATTGTGTGCATGGGTATATATGTATGTGTCTGTGTGTGTATATATATGTGTACATTGAGATGAATAGGTATGTATATTTGCGTGTGTGGACGTGTATGTATATACATTGTGTATGGGGGTGGGTTGGGCAATTTCTTTCGTCTGTTTCCTTGCGCTACCTCGCAAACGCTGGAGACAGCGACAAAGCAAAATGAAGAATAAAAATAATAATAATAATAATATATATATATATATATATATATATATATATATATATATATATATATATATATATATATATATATATATATATATATATATGTATATATATATATATATATATATATATATATATATATATATATATATATATATATATATATATATATATATATATATATATAAAAGTATATATATATATATATATATATATATAAAAGTATATATGTATATATATATATATATATATATATATATATATATATATATATATATATATATATATATATATATATATATATATATATATATATATATACATACGAATAAAGTGCATATGAACGCGCACCTTCATAGAACATACAAACCTCCAACAGCCAGGATCGAATCCGGGACCCCTTGTGCAAGAGGCAGGCATGCTAACGTTACGCTAGGCTATGGGACTGTATAATAGGAAACAACTATTCGAAATACTAAGTACTCGAATACCCTTCGTCTCACAATGGTGAGCAACGGGGTCTATACCGGTTATTTCCGAACAGACGCACATAGCCAGCTGATAGCGTTTTACCGAACCTAACTGTACAACGCGGAGGTATATGAATACGAATAAAGTGCATATGAACGCACACCTTCATAGAACATACAAACCTCCAACAGCCAGGATCGAACCCGGGACCCCTGTGCAAGAGGCAGGCATGTAACCGCTAGGCTATGGGAATGTATAATAAGAAACAACTATTCGAAATACTAAGTACTCTAATACCCTGCGTCTCACAATGGTGAGCAACGGGGTCTATACCGGTTATTTCCGAACAGACGCACATAGCCAGCTGATATATGCATAAAAATATACATTCATACTTTCTCGCCTTCACCCATTCCCGGCGCCTCTCCTCCCCAAAGGAAACATCATCGCCACCTCTTGCGCCAGTTATGTAGCGCCAGGAAACAGACGAAGAAACATATCCTTTTTTGCCTTCCCAGCTGGCGACTTTTCTCTCCACATATTGTTCAATGCTCTCAGAACCTTCGCCCCTTAGCCACCTTATGGATCTTCCCTAATGCTTTCATGACTCCATCCGCTGCTAATTGTATTCCACATTTTTTCCATTTAAATTCTCTTTTAAGGTAACCTGTTTCTTTGCCTTGGGTAACCTAATTACCTTTAGTATATTGTTATTTCCTCTGAACTTCTTCTCTTCTCACATTTGCTCAAACTCATTACATTGCTACATCACATCTCATAAGCACATCTTGATATCACGTGTGATAGGTTAGGTTAGGCGGGAATTTCCGACTGTGTAGGTCATGCAAATGAGCAACTGAAGAAAATTCTGTCATGAACACAGACAAACGCCTATCAGCGAAGCGGGATTGTGACACATAACTCCTGGTGACCAGGTGATATGACTCTCCCACTGTGCTGTACAGAGTCAAATGTTAACATATACAAATGCCAAAAGATCTAGAACGCGAGTAATTGATATCATATTATCAATCAGAAAAGGCTGAATTATAGCAGTACCAGAGACTTAGGTAAACTCCGCACAAACATATTTGCCGGAGAGCTACCGATCCCAGGTATACAGTTTGGGTGCAGTAATCTAACAAGTCGTCGAAAAATGTAAGTGTCAAGTCACGCTCCAGCTGGACAACCAGCATTTCTCGACTACATCGACCCCGTTGATGACGAGACTGTCTCTTGTGAGGTTGAATTTTTTGACGGAAGCTCACAATTCAACGTAGCGGACAAGGTGGCTGGCACTAGAGGGGAAGACATATCTCATTTTTATGAACAATAAAGAAGTCTTGCATCGACGGAGATGGATGGTTTTCCTCCGCACCGGCAGTAAAACAGCACCAATCATTTTCTTGACCGAAAATATCACAGATCAATAGGATCTTCATGTCGACGTAGGATCTACACAATCTATTATCGGTGGTCAGGCGCCATTTGTTTTTCTTGGCAGACCTTGTGATGCACTTACGATCGGTGACCTTACTAACAACTTCACAAGACCACCATAACAATGATAACATCTATGATCAACATAGGCGCGTGTCAGTGAAAGGCCCAACCCGACAACGACGTTCTGAATCATGCCATCCAATAAGAGGGTACAATGAGGGGCGCCAAATACATCTACCATAAAACTGGAAATACATTCTTGCCCGACCAGAAAACATGTTGGATTTGCCACAGTTCCTCTCACAGGCGATGATCAGACGTAGTATCATGCAACCTCTAGCTCCTGTAGCAGGAGTTTGACGATGGAACGGAAAGTACAACCTACAAGTGTACGGTCGAGCTTGACACGTCTACAGCCATCACACGAAGAATCAGACACCACAATGGTCGGGCGATAAGTGCACAGCTCCTGTGAGACAGTCGTTAATAAGTCAGCCAGGGGCACAGATGTTCTCCTGATGTTCATCTACCACTGTGACAAAAGGTGATGCAAGAGTCTGTGTGGATGGTGGTCCGAACATCAGAGGGACCAAGATTCATACCAAGTCTCGATATCCATCGCTCACTGTCATTTGAAATCTTCGTTCTATTGTTGGTCTTTCATGCAGTTCCCGGCAGCGACACGCCACACATTCGAGGACACAACAAAGCGAGCTATGTGGAATGCATTCAGCAGATACCCAGAGATGCTGGAACGTTGAAGGAAAGGTCTCCTTACTTGGAGATACCATCCAGGCAACAGAAACGTTCTTGTACAGAGTGTTCAATGTTGGTGTTGATTCTGTTGGTGATGCTCGCTACCGAATCTTCATGAACACCGAACAGCTATTTTTTTCTTCATATCCCACCAACGAGGGATGCATTGCAACAGCTCATCAGTAGAGCTCAGTACCAGATATCAGTGTGGGTAGGAACGTATAGCAGCGACCCTCACTCAGCTGATGCAATAACGTCAGGTTGGAGGGGCAGAAGAGCAGCGCCACGCCTCAGGTGACACCACTGCTCAGGACTGGAGACACCAACCAGAAAGAATGTTCGGAAGTTACGTCATGCATAAGAGAAATGTGCAAATCTCGCTTGTACAAGTGCCAATAAGGCAGTGTTCTACTCTGTCCAGGTGCCATGATCATAGGATAAGCATAGATAAAAGAAGAATATAAACGAACAGCATTTTTGAAATCTCATACAGTCATTTTTCTTATACTCTCATGTTCTTTGAAAAACGATAAGTGAATAATCGACCACTTCATCTATTTTCAAACATTCTTAAATTATATTCCTTCCGAAAAGATCAGTAAATTATCAGACAATAAGAAATCTATATCGATAATTAACACATGCCTTTATCTATCTTGTAAAAATAGTACAGAGATCATCCATTATCTTAGAATTTTTACAGCAGTACAAAACGGGAAATTAATGTTTATTATTATATAAATGAAACATTATCAGTCATTTGAACCTTCATACGGTAGTCGTTTTAATACATTCTTAACTGACACTTTTGTTAGTGATGTATATATGATAAGCAGTCGAAGTCAAGGAAAATTCAGCTTAGCTGATCAGATATCAGTACGCATAAGATGAAACACTGTATATTAGAATTATGAATAAAATGCATTCATGTCCATACACCGTACCCTGTAAATGATGGGAAATAATCAGATTGCATTGAAATCTTCAGTACCAACACTGGAGAGTCAGTAGAAGCCTGAGTACCAACATTGTAGGGTCAGTAGAAGCCTCAGTACCAACACTGTAGGGTCAGTAGAAGCCTCAGTACCAACATTGTAGGGTCAGTAGAAGCCTCAGTACCAACATTGCAGGGTCAGTAGAAGCCTCAGTACCAACATTGTAGGGTCAGTAGAAGCCTCAGTATCAACACTGTAGGGTCAGTAGAAGCCTCAGTACCAACACTGTAGGGTCAGTAGAAGCCTCAGTACCAACATTGTAGGGTCAGTAGAAGCCTCAGTACCAACACTGTAGGGTCAGTAGAAGCCTCAGTACCAACATTGTAGGGTCAGTAGAAGCCTCAGTACCAACACTGTAGGGTCAGTAGAAGCCTCAGTACCAACACTGTAGGGTCAGTAGAAGCCTCAGTACCAACATTGTAGGGTCAGTAGAAGGGGTGGGTTGGGCCATTTCTTTCGTCTGTTTCCTTGCGCTACCTCGCAAACGCGGGAGACAGCGACAAAGCAAAAAAGAAAAAAAAAATATATAAGCCTCAGTACCAACACTGTAGGGTCAGTAGAAGCCTCAGTACCAACATTGTAGGGTCAGTAGAAGCCTCAGTACCAACATTGCAGGGTCAGTAGAAGCCTCAGTACCAACATTGTAGGATCAGTAGAAGCCTCAGTACCAACATTGTAGGGTCAGTAGAAGCCTCAGTACCAACACTGTAGGGTCAGTAGAAGCCTCAGTACCAACATTGTAGGGTCAGTAGAAGCCTCAGTACCAACATTGTAGGGTCAGTACAAGCCTCAGTACCAACATTGTAGGGTCAGTAGAAGCCTCAGTACCAACATTGTAGGGTCAGTAGAAGCCTCAGTACCAACATTGTAGGGTCAGTAGAAGCCTCAGTACCAACACTGTAGGGTCAGTAGAAGCCTCAGTACCAACATTGCAGGGTCAGTAGAAGCCTCAGTACCAACACTGTAGGGTCAGTAGAAGCCTCAGTACCAACATTGTAGGGTCAGTAGAAGCCTCAGTACCAACATTGTAGGGTCAGTACAAGCCTCAGTACCAACATTGTAGGGTCAGTAGAAGCCTCAGTACCAACATTGTAGGGTCAGTAGAAGCCTCAGTACCAACACTGTAGGGTCAGTACAAGAGGACATAATGGTTTCATGGTACTTGAGAGCCATCTGGAATTTCCAGCTTCTGATTGAAAATTCAGCTTGGCAACAGTTATTCTGGTGACCAGGAGTGTCGAATTTTGAAGATGATTACACTGGTTACACTGCAGTTTTTCTTCAATGTTTCCGCCTAGACTAATAGTATTTTCGTGTAAGAGAGACTTCATAAATTAGGTGGTAATGTTTTCATCTTCCTACACGACAGTCTAAACCAAGACCGCTCAGTTACTATTAGGAAAGTTCCAGTCATACAAAGTTCCATGATGACAAAGGTCCAGATGAAAGGCTTCACTTAACGTCATAGAAAATTAGTACGAATAAGTATACGATTTTTATCAGGCTACATGTATATATATATATATATATATATATATATATATATATATATATATATATATATATATATATATATATATATATATATATATATATATATATATATATATATATATATATATATATATATATATATATATATATATATATATCTCAAGTTGTGTTGACAAAGTGATTGTGGATGAATGAGACATAGGAATTAATCTCTAACCCTCCCACCCCTCACTGTAGTCCACCCCAGAAAAAGAATTCTCACGGCTAGGTTAACTCGGAGGATATCCAGCTGGGACCAAGAGAAATCATCCCCAGATGTTCAGTATAGACCGAGCCCGTAACTGTAAGATTAAAGTTACAACGAGCCTTTCCTTAACTGATATGCTCCTCATACGTGTGAAAAGTTACACTTTGTGCTTCTTGCCAGTTCACTAAACCTTTGGCACCAATGGCGCGATAGCTTATCTAAGACGATCCTGAAGGTGTTCCCTGATGACACTGGAGCGGTATTTGCTCCTCGCTAAATTCATGGTGGTTAAAGCAGACTCACAGAAGTAGTAGGTGGAGCCAAACATTGTGAACATATGCAATGCTTCTTTGTGTAGATGAGGGAAACTTTCTCTGGACGGAAAGTTAGAGGCACTGTCAGTGTACCTAGTGATTTTCATTTCGAGTTAAAGACATGTTTGGTGCATCATTTATGCCACATCAAGTTGTGAGATCAGCTTGTCAGCTAATACTGCAGTCCATCTCACTGTTGTGGAATCTGACCGTGGTATCTGTTTAATGTTTTCTTTAATCTAATAGTTTTGTCTTCCGTCGAACAGTGTTCCCGTAACTTCTGCCACACAATCTTTGACCACATCTGCGTCACAAAAGAGCTTTCTGCGTTTTCGCAAAATTCAATCTGCTCTCACTGAGTTTTCCATCATTCTTTCTTGATGTGCCACGAAACTGACAACAACTCGAGTAGATTCCACAGTGAGGGTTGAGGTTCTCTGTTTCTCTCGCTCAGTGTTCAGGGAATACGACTTTCCCAAAGGACTGTACTTTCACAGTGGCGTTTCTGTTGACCACTTTTCACAATTGGTATTGATTCAGTGCATATGAGGCAGACTGATTTTGATCTCATTAAGGGTTCATTGAATACATATTTTTCTGTCCACTCGTCTTTGAGGGAACGATTTTCACTATCAACATTTCTTTCTTCGCGTTCCCCATTTTCTCTTTTCACAACGTTCTCAACGGTGTGCCTGCTTCCTCCGGCCTGCAGTTGCTCTAATTTATTTTTCCGTCATATACACTTCGTTCTCCTAGCAATAAGTGATGATAACTACCATCAACCCCTCCACTACGATGTGGATCTTTCCCCTATCAAAATACACTCGTGTGGCGTTACCCAGAATGACATATTGAAGGCAGGCATTATAGTAATGACGAGGGTGTACCTCCTTCGCTGATGCCACCGATATCATTAGCACCACTGCCTTTAACACCACCACCACCACCACACTTACCACAGTCGTCCTCACACACTGCCTCTAACACCACCACCTCCACCACAATCACCACAGTCGTCTTCATACAAGAAATAAAGCTGGAGGATCATAGGCGCTGCGTACGAGTGTGTTGTCTCAGGTCTCCATTGCTGCCACGTCTCTCTCCATCCCTCTATCCCTCCCCCTCTCCACTCCTCTCTCTCTTTCCATCAATCCACCTCTCAGTCTCTCCCTCTCTCCATCCCTCCCTCTCCCTCCCTATCTCCATCCCTCTATCCCTCCCTCTCTTCACCCCCCCCCCCAGCACACAGACACACACACACACACACACACACACACACTCGGTCTTCATCCCTGGAGATTAATCACGCAGCCTTCCAGGTTACACTCTATTCAAAAACTGGTTCGTGTGAATTTGGTTACTATCATTAAAAAGAAGCAGTGCTGACGGCGGGGCGCCGCCTGGCAACTCCATGTGGCAGGTTTTCTCGTGAATAATTTCGCTATGCCTGAAGAGAATTTCTTTACTATATTCTACCCAAAGCATACTTAAGGAATGTGTTGAATTTTACTTCTTTTATTCTATCTGTCAACAATTCAGGATTTACCGAATAGATCACTTGACCAAAAGCACATCCAACCCGCAAGACGGTCACCACACCTACAAGGCGCCAAGTTGATGATCATCTGTGCGTCCAGAGAGCAACAGTGAACCAAAATGGCTCAGCGAATCCACAACCGTCAAAATGGCTCAGCGAATCCACAACGGTTGTGGAAAATGTCCCCAGTGTGATGCCGCCTTACGACGCCTACTGTTATCCTCACTACATTACCACCTTCATTTTCACCACCACCACCATCACCACCACCACCAATAACCCTTCCAACATGAACCCTAAAACCTTGGGTCTGTCAGATCGGACGCAAGTCGAAGTACGTTCCCCTGTGTGTACGACCGCTGGGTCCCTCTACCTTCAGTTCTTGTTCAGACATCTCAGAGTGTGGTTGCATCACTCTGTGATCTTATTCCTTCTTTGTGTTTTTATAATGCTTGTTGTCGATACACCCATGGACCGTGATAGTGTGGGAGATAACAATCTATACGTAATGAATAGCTGACAGATCATGGTCATGCAAGGAGGCTCGCTCTCTGTCAGCAGGAATTCCGGTGGTCTGGAAGAGGGTTTGTGTTTATGTTGAGATTTCATAACTTTTTTTCAGATCCATTCTATTATTCTATTGATCTTATTTCTGTATCTTTATAACGTAGAGAGTAAAGCTTAAAGTTCACGTTAATTTTTTGTCTTCAATGAATTGTAACTAATTTGATTTTTCTTTGCTTTCAGATTTTGTCCACCAGGTCTGTTGGACACCAGATTAGTGAATTCGTTTCAACACGTGACGATTGTACTCTGTCACCGAGCACTTTAGTATGCTAATGATACCGTTCTGGATATATTTGGTATGTATCATGTTAAAATCCGTAGCTAGAATGATGTGGGCTCTCGAAATGATTAGCATAATTATTTTGAATGAGTTAAGTGAAAATTTGATGAAATGCTCTTACCAGTTACAGACGTACCGTAAGAAAAAGACGTACGATTTTGATTTCTCTCTTTTTCACGAACGAGGAGCTGGACAGAGAAGGTCGAGGCTTGCGTAAGCACCTAGGGTCTTCGCAGTCCACCTGTTGAAGAGATCTGGTCAAAGGGATAACGAGATTGGAAGATTGGACAACGATGCATAGGATTCAATGGTATTTTGAACAGATGAATAGACTTCCAAAATCATGTATGGGTTATTGTATAGACCTCACTCACCCCGCACACACACACACACACACACACACACATACACACACATACACACACACACACACATACACACACACACACACACACACACACACACACACACACACACACACTCCAAAAGTTGTGAAGAAAACGATCGAGGTTTGTTTAAGGAGATCAAATCCTTGGTCATAGACTCCTCTCTGAATCATACTGTCCGAGACGAAACGAGGGACGATAATATAACAGAGACAGTAATGTCCGCAAACAGGAACCTTACCAGTAACTGTGTCGTTGGCGAAAAGCTAAGAGATAGTGATAACAGTCTTGTGGGATCCATCTGTAAACTGCCAGTTCGACATCAAGGAGAATAACATGATGGTACCTAAATTTACATCAGCAGACTTCAATAGATTACCCCATGACTCCGGTAAAGTAGATTGGATCAGACGATTAAATGTAGATACAGTTAAAAAGATGTGGAGTAACTTCAAGACACATCATGGAACTTCCCACTTCAGAGAATTCGCATCCCTAGAAAAGTTCAAATTTTTACCAGTAATACTTGTTCATAGAAATATGCGTGACCGAAGTTGCGCATATTGGTGTTTTATTGTTCACCTAAGTTACTTGTCTCTGTATATCATAATCCCCATTCTAATTCTTCATCATTGTGTCATATCTGTTATTAAATTCGATGACACTATCTGAGCTATGTACTACGAAAACTGATTTCAGTTATCCACCACTCAGAGTGAAAAAATGCCTCTTTGCTTCATATAAACTTTATGCATATTTCCTCTTAAATCATTCCTGATTTCTTTACCAAATATTCTCCTGTCCATCCGTTCCACTTTGATAATCTTAATACTTACTATAAGATTTCAGTTTGTCCTTCTATTTTCCGTAATTGCATTATCCAGTTTATTAAATCTTTCTTCATATGTTAATTCTCTTAGTTCTGGGATTAGTACAGTAGCACGCCGCTGTAGTCATTCAACTCATATCGATATCCATCCTTATGTGAGGAGGCCAAGCCTGTACAGCAAGCTACAGGTGGGGGTCAAATATAAGCTATACACAAAATACTTTGTGTTTCAGGTCACAAATACACGAATGACTTCTAATCATGCCTAGCATCCTATCAGTTTTTTTAAAAAATCAATTCATTAACATGGTTAGAAACTTTTAAGTTAAGAGAGTGGTGAGAGTATGTGAGCTTTGAAAGAAAAATTGTGTGAGGAAGTACAAAGAGAGATTGAGTACAGAATAGAAAAAAAGTGAGAGCAAATGACGTAAGGGGAGTGAGGGAGGAATGGGATGTATTTAGGGAAGCAGTGATGGCTTGCGCAAAAGATGCTTGTGGAATGAGAAAGGTGGGAGGTGGGCAGATTAGAAAGAGTAGTGAATGGCGTGATGAAGAAGTAAGATTGTTAGTGAAAGAGAAGAGAGAGGCGTTTAGACGATTTTGGCTGGGAAGTAGGGCGAATGACTGGGAGATGTATAAAAAAGAGGTAGAAGGTCAAGAGAAAGATGAAAAAAGTGAAAAAGAGGGCAAATGAGAGTTGGGTGAAAGAGTGTCACTAAAATTTAGGTAGAATAAAAAGATGTTTTGGAAGGAGGGAAATAAAGTGCATAAAACAAGAGAACAAGTGGGAACATCGGTGAAGGGTGCTAATGGGGAGGTGATAAGTAGTGATGAAGTAAGGAGATGGAATGAGTATTTTGAAGGTTTCTTGAATGTGTTTGATGATAGAGCGGCAGATAAAGGGTATTTTGGTCGAAATGGTGTTCGAAGAGAGAGGGTCAAGGAGAATGCTTTGGTAAACAGAGGAGAGGGTGTGAAAGCTTTGCGGAAGATGAAAGCCGGCAAGGCGGCGGGTTTGGATGGTATTGCAGTGGAATATATTATAAAAGGGGGTGATTGTACTGTTGACTATTTGGTAAGGATATTCAATGTATGTATGATTCATGGTGAAGTGCTTGAGGATTGGCGGAATGCATGCATAGTGCCATTGTAAAAAGGCAAAGGGGATAAAAGTGAGTGTTCAAATTTAAAAGGTAAAAATTTGTTGAGTATCCCTAAGAATGTATATGGGAGGGTATTGATTGAGAGGGTGAAGGCATGTACAGAGCATCAGATTGGGGAAGAGCAGTGTGGTTTCAGAAGTGGTAGAAGATGTGTGGATCAGGTGTTTGCTTTGAAGTATGTATGTCAGATATACTTAGAAAAACAGATGGATTTGTATGTAGCATTTATGGATCTGGGGAAGGCATATGATAGAGTTGATAGAGATGCTTTGTGGAAGGTATTAAGAGTATATGGTGTGGGAGGTAAGTTGCTAGAAGCAGTAAAAGTTTTTATCAGTGATGAAAGGCATGTGTACGAATAGGGAGAAAGGAAAGTGATTATGTATGGGGTTGTTAGGGAGGTATATGCAAGAGTTTTGGAGAGAGAGGCAAGTATGCAGTCTGTTGTGGATGAGAGGGCTTGGGAAGCGAGTCAGTTGTTGTTTGCTAATGATACAACAGTGGTGGCTGATTCGGGTTAGAAGCTGCAGAAGTTGGTGAGTGAGTTTGGTAAAGTGTGTGAACGAAGAAAGCTGAGAGTAAATGTGGATACGAGCAAGGTTATTAGGTTCAGCAAGGTTGAGGGACAAGTTAATTGGGAGGTAAGTTTGAATGGAGAAAAACTGGGGGAAGTGAGGTGTTTCAAATATTTAGGAGTGGATTTAGCAGTGGATGGAACCATGGAAGCGGAAGTGAGTCACAGGGTAGGGGAGGGGGTGAAAGCTCTAGGAGCGATGAAGAATGGGTATTTTTGAAGGAATAGTGGTTCTAAGAATGTTATATGGTTGCAAGGCATGGACTATAGATAGGGTTGTGTGGAGGAGGGTGGATGTGTTGGAAATGAAATGTCTGAGGACAATATGTGGTTTGAGGTGGTTTGATCGAGTAAGAAATGAAAGGGTAAGAGAGATGTGTGGTAATAAAAAGAGTATGGTCACATAGAGAGAATGAGTGAAGAAATATGTGTCAGAGAAGGAGGGAACGAGGAGATGTGGGAGACCAAATTGGAGGTGGAAAGATAGAGTGAAAAAGATTTTCAGCGATTGGGGTCTGAACATTCAGGAGGGTGAAAGGCGTGCAAGGAATAGAGTGAATTGGAACGATGTGCTATACCGGGGTCGACGTGCTGTGGATGGATTGAAACAGGGCATGTAAAGCGTCTGGGGTAAACCATGGAAGGTTTTGTGGGGCCTGGATGTGGAAAAGGAGCTGTGGTTTCGGTGCATTACACTTAACAGCTAGATATTGAGTGTGAACGAATGTGGCCTTTGTTTTCTTTTCCTAGCGCTACCTCGTGTGCGCGCGGGGGGAGGGGGGTGCGATTTCATGTGTGGCGGTGTGGCGACGGAAATGGATGAAGGAATCCTGTATGAACATGGACATGTGTATGTATGTATATGTCTATGTATGTATATGTATACATTGAAATGGATAGGTATGTATATGTGCGTGTGTGGGCGTTTATGTATAAACATGTGTATGTGTGTGGGTTGGGCCATTGTTTCTTCTGTTTCCTTATGCTACCCCGCAAATGTGGGAGACAGCGATTAGGTATAGAAATAATACATGTTAACCAAATGGCGTCCTCGCTACCTCTCTTCGATGTACATCAACTTACTATTACTTTTCTCTCTTGTGTCTCCCCTGACGATACGATTATCACACTTACAATGTTTAATTTTCCCCGTGGACTCATAGGAATATATAAGAGCAATGATATTAAGTACAGTAGGTTTGAGGAGCAAGTCAATTGGGAGGTAAGTTTCAATAGAGAAAAACTGGAGGAAGTGAAGCGTTTTTGATATCTGGGAGTGGATTTAACAGCGGAGGGAACCATGGAAACGGAAATCAGTCACAGGATGGGGGAGAGGGTGAAGGTTCTGGAAACGTTGAAGAATGTGTGGAAGGCGAGAACATTATCTCGGAAAGCAAAAATGGGTATGTTTAAAGGAACAGTGGTTCCAACAATGTTATATGGTTGCGAGGCGTAGGCTATAGATAGGGTTGTGCGGAGGAGGGTGGAAGTGTTGGAAATGAGATGTTTGAGGACAATATGTGGTATGAGGTGGTTGAGAGAGCAGAAGAGGGTGTATTGAAATATTCTGGTCACATGGAGAGAATGAGTGAGGAAAGATTAACAAAGAGGTATATATATATATGTGTGTCAGAGGTAAAGGGAACGAGAAGTGGGAGACCAAATTGGAGGAGGAAGGATGGAGTGAAAAAGATTTTGAGTGATCGGGGCCTGAACATACAGGAAGGTGAAAGGCGTGCAAGGAACAGAGTGAACTGGAACGATGTGGTATTCCGGGGACGACGTGTTGTCAATGGATTGAACCAGGGCATGTGAAGCGTCTCGGGTAAACCATGGAATGTTTTGTGGGGCCTAGATGTGAAAAGGGAGCTATGGTTTCGGTGCATTATTATATGACAGCTAAAGACTGGGTGTAAACGAATGTGGCCTTTGTTGTTTTTTCCTAGCGCTACAATGCGTGCATGCTGGGGTAGGGGGGTGCCATTACACGTGTGGCAGGGTGGCGACGGGAATGGCTGAGGGCAGCATGTAGGAATGTGTATATGTGTATATACGTATTTGTTTGTATATGTATATTCATATATACATTGAAATGTATAGGTATGCATATGTGCGTGTGTGAGCGTGTATGTATATAGATGTGTATGTTGGTGAGTTGGGCCATTCTTTTGTCTGTTTCCTCGCGCTACCTCCCTAACCCGGGAAACATTGACAAAGTGTATATATATATATATATATATATATATATATATATATATATATATATATATATATATATATATATATATATATATATATATATATATAAATATATATATATATATATATATATATATATATATATATATATATATATATATATATATATATATATTTCAGAAAAGAAGAGAGAATGTTAGGGTTAAGAGGGTGGTAAGTGCGCTTGGGAAGGAGACTTGTGTGAGGAAGTACCAGGAGAGACTGAGTACAGAATCGAAAAAGGTGAGAAAAAAGGAGGTAAGGGGAGTGGTGGAGGAATGGGATGTATTTAGGAAGCAGTGATGGCTTGCGCAAAAGATGCTTGTGGCATGAAAAGCGTGGGAGGTGGGTTCATTAGAAAGGGTAGTGAGTGATGGGATGAAGAAGTAAGAATATTAGTGAAACAAGCGAGAGGCATTTGGACGATTTTTGCAGGGAAAAAATGCAAATGAGTGGGAGATGTATATATATATATACATATATATATATATATATATGAGTCAGTTGTTGTTCGCTGATGATACAGCGCTGGTGGCTGATTCATGTGAGAAACTGCAGAAGCTGGTGACTGAGTTTGGTAAAGTGTGTGGAAGAAGAAAGTTAAGAGTAAATGTGAATAAGAGCAAGGTTATTAGGTACAGTAGGGTTGAGGGTCAAGTCAATTGGGAGGTGAGTTTGAATGGAGAAAAACTGGAGGAAGTGAAGTGTTTTAGATATCTGGGAGTGGATCTGGCAGCGGATGGAACCATGGAAGCGGAAGTGGATCATAGGGTGGGGGAGGGGGCGAAAATTCTGGGGGCCTTGAAGAATGTGTGGAAGTCGAGAACATTATCTCGGAAAGCAAAGATGGGTATGTTTGAAGGAATAGTGGTTCCAACAATGTTGTATGGTTGCGAGGCGTGGGCTATGGATAGAGTTGTGCGCAGGAGGATGGATGTGCTGGAAATGAGATGTTTGAGGACAATGTGTGGTGTGAGGTGGTTTGATCGAGTGAGTAACGTAAGGGTAAGAGAGATGTGTAGAAATAAAAAGAGCTTGGTTGAGAGAGCAGAAGAGGGTGTTTTGAAGTGGTTTGGGCACATGGAGAGAATGAGTGAGGAAAGATTGACCAAGAGGATATATGTGTCGGAGGTGGAGGGAACGAGGAGAAGAGGGAGACCAAATTGGAGGTGGAAAGATGGAATGAAAAAGATTTTGTGTGATCGGGGCCTGAACATGCAGGAGGGTGAAAGGAGGGCAAGGAATAGAGTGAATTGGAGCGATGTGGTATACCGGGGTTGACGTGCTGTCAGTGGATTGAATCAAGGCATGTGAAGCGTCTGGGGTAAACCATGGAAAGCTGTGTAGGTATGTATATTTGCGTGTGTGGACGTATGTATATACATGTGTATGAGGGGGGGGGGGTTGGGCAATTTCTTTCGTCTGTTTCCTTGCGCTACCTCGCAAACGCGGGAGACAGCGACAAAGTATAATAATATAATAATAATATATATATATATATATATATATATATATATATATATATATATATATATATATATATATATATATATATATACATACATATTTATAGAGGTTTTCGGAAGAGATGAATGTTGGGGTGAAAAGAGTGGTGAGAGTAAGTCAGCTTGGGAAGGAGACTTGTGTGAGGAAGTACCAGGAGAAACTGACTACACAATGGACAAATGTGAGAACAAAGGAAGTAAGGGGAGTGGGGGAGGAATGGGATGTATTTAGGGAAGTAGTGATGGCTTGCGCAAAAGATGCTTGTGGCATGAGAAGCGTGGGAGGTGGGCAGATTAGACAGGGTAGTGAGTGTGAGATGAAGAAGTAAGATTATTAGTGGAAGAGAAGAGAGAGGCATTTGGACGATTTTTGCAGGGAAATGATGCAAATGACTGGGAGATGTATAAAAGAAAGAAGCAGGAGGTCAAGAGAAAGGTGCAAGAGGTGAAAAAGAGAGCAAATGAGAGTTGGGGTGAGAGAGTATCAATAAATTTTAGGGAAAGTAAAAAAATGTTTTGGGAGGAGGTGTATAAAGTGCCTAAGACAAGCGAACAAATGGGAACTTCAGTGGAGGGGGCTAATGGGAAGGTGATAACAAAGGGTGTTGATATGAGGAGATGGATTGAGTATTTTGAAGGTTTGTTGAATGTGTTTGATGATAGAGTAGGAGATATAGGGTGTTTTGGTCGAGGTGGTGTGCAAAGTGAGAGGGTTGAGGAAATGATTTGGTAGAAAGAGAAGAGGTAGTAAAAGCTTTGCGAAAGATGAAAGCCGGCAAGGCAGCTTGTTTGGATGGTATTGCAGAGGAATTTATTAAAAAAAGGGAGAGACTGTATTGTTGACTAGTTGCTGAGGTTATTTGATGTATGTATGACTCATGCTGATGTGCCTGAGGATTGGTGGAATGCTTGCATAGCGCCATTGTACAAAGGCAAAGAAGACAAAGGTGAGTGCTCAAATTACAGAGGTATAAGTTTGTTGAGTATTCCTGGGAAATTATATTGGATGGTATTGATTGAGAGGGTGAAGGCATGTACAGAGCATCAGATTGGGGAAGAGCAGTGTGGTTTCAGAAGTGGTAGAGGATGTGTGGATAAGGTGTTTGCTTTGAAGAATCTATATGAGGAATACTTACAAAAGCAAATGGATTTGTAGGTAGCATTTATGGATCTGGAGAAGGCATATGATAGAGTTGATAGAGATGCTCTGTGGAAGGTATTAAGAATATATGGTGTGAAAGGCAAGTTGTTAGAAGCAGTGAAAAGTTTTTATCGAGGATGTAAGGCATGTGTACGTGTAGGAAGAGAGGAGAGTGATTGGTTCTCAGTGAATGTAGGTTTGCGGCAGGGGTGTGTGATGTCTCCATGGTTGTTTAATTTGTTTATGGATGAGGTTGTTAGGGAGGTGAATGCAAGAGTTTTGGAAAGAGGGGCAAGTATGCAGTCTGTTGTGGAGGAGAGAGCCTGGGATGTTAGTCGGTTGTTGTTCGCTGATGATAGAGCGCTGGTGGCTGATTCATGTGAGAAACTACAGCTGTTGACTGAGTTTGGTAAAGTGTGTGAAAGAAGAAAGTTGAGAATAAATGTGAATTAGAGCAAGGTTATTAGGTACAATAGGGTTGAGGGACAAGTCAATTGGGAGGTAAGTTTGAATGGAGAAAAACTGGAGGAAGTGAAGTGTTTTAGATATCTGGAAGTGGATTTGGCAGCAGATGGAACCATGGAAGCGGAAGTGAATCATAGGGTGGGGAAGAGAGCGAAAGTTCTGGGAGCGTTAAAGAATCGAGGACATTATCTCCGAAAGCAAAAGTGGTTATGTTTGAAGGAATAGTGGTTCCAACAATGTTATATGGTTGCGAGGCGTAGAATATGGATAGAGTTGTGCGGAGGAGGGTGGATGTGCTGGAAATGAGATGTTTAAGGACAATATGTGGTGTGAGGTGGTTTGATAGAGTAAGTAATGATAGGGTAAGAGAGATGTGTGCTCATAAAAAGAGTGTGGTTGAGAGAGCAGAAGAGGGTGTTTTGAAATGGTTTGGTCACATGGAGAGAATGAGTGAGGAAAGATTGACCAAGAGGATATATGTGTCAGAGGTGGAGGAAATGAGGAGAAGTGGGAGACCAAATTGGAGGTGGAAAGATGGAGTGAAAAAGATTTTGAGTGATCGGGGCCTGAACATGCAGGAGGGTGAAAGGAGTGCAAGGAATAGAGTAAATTGGAATGATGTGGTATACCGGGGTCGACGTGCTGTGAATGGATTGAACCAGGGCATGTGAAGCGTCTGGGGTAAACCATGGAAAGTTCTGTTGGCCTGGATGTGGAAAGGGAGCTGTGGTTTCGGTGCATTATTACATGACAGCTAGAGTCTGAGTGTGAACGAATGGGGCCTTTGTTGTCGTTTCCTAGCGCTACCTCGCACACGTGAAGGGGGTGCGGGTTGTTATTCCATGTGTGACGAGGTGGCGATAGGAATGAATAAAGGCAGACAGTATGAATTATGTACATGTGTATATATGTATATGTCTGTGTGTGTATATATATGTATACATTGAGATCTATAGGTATGTATATTTGCGTGTGTGGACGTGTATGTATATACATGTGTATGTGGGTGGGTTGGGTCATTCTTTCGTCTGTTTCCTTGCGCTACCTCGCTATCGCGGGAGTCAGCGACAAAGCAGATAAATGAATAAAATGAAATATATATATATATATATATATATATATATATATATATATATATATATATATATATATATATATATATATATATATATATATATATCTCATTTGCCCTTTTTTTCACCTCTTGCATCTTTCTCTTGACCTCCTGTCTCTTTCTTTTATACATCTCCCACTCAATTGCATTTTTTCCCTGCAAAAATCGTCCAAATGCCTCTCTCTTCTCTTTCACTAATACTCTTACTTCTTCATCCCACCACTCACTACCCTTTCTAATCAACCCACCTCACACTCTTCTCATGCCACAAGCATCTTTTGCGCAATCCATCACTGATTCCCTAAATACATCCCATTCCTCCCCCACTCCCCTTGCTTCCATTGTTCTCACCTTTTTCCATTCTGTACTCAGTCTCTCCTGGTACTTCCTCACACAGGTCTCCTTCTCAAGCTCACTTACTCTCACCACCCTCTTCACCCCAACATTCACTCTTCTTTTCTGAAAACCCATACTAATCTTCACCTTAGCCTCCACAAGATAATGATCAAACATCCCTCCAGTTGCACCTCTCAGCACATTAACATCCAAAAGTCTCTCTTTCGCACGCCTGTCAATTAACACGTAATCCAGTAACGCTCTCTGGCCATCTCTCCTACTTACATAAGTATACTTATGTATATCTCGCTTTTTAAACCAGGTATTCCCAATCATCAGTCCTTTTTCAGCACATAAATCTACAAGCTCTTCACCATTTCCATTTACAACACTGAACACCCCATGTATACCAATTATTCCCTCAACTGCCACATTACTCACCTTTGCATTCAAATCACCCATCACTATAACCCGGTCTCGTGCATCAAAACCACTAACACACTCATTCAGCTGCTCCCAAAACACTTGCCTCTCTTGATCTTTCTTCTCATGCCCAGGTGCATATGCACCAATAATCACCCACCTCTCTCCATCAACTTTCAGTTTTACCCATATTAATCGAGAATTTACTTTCTTACACTCTATCACATACTCCCACAACTCCTGTTTCAGGAGTATTGCTACTCCTTCCCTTGCTCTTGTCCTCTCACTAACCCCTGACTTTACTCCCCAGACATTCCCAAACCACTCTTCCCCTTTACCCTTGAGCTTCGTTTCACTCAGAGCCAAAACATCCAGGTTCCTTTCCTCAAACATACTACCTATCTCTCCTTTTTTCACATCTTGGTTACATCCACACACATTTAGGCATCCCACTCTGAGCCTTCGAGGAGGATGAGCACTCCCCGCGTGACTCTTTCTTCTGTTTCCCATTTTAGAAAGTTAATACAAGGAGGGGAGGATTTCTGGCCCCCCGCTCCCGTCCCCTCTAGTCGCTTTCTACGACACGCGAGGAATACGTGGGAAGTATTCTTTCACCCCTATCCCCAGGGATAATATACATATATATATACATATACACATACACACACATACACATACATACGCACATATACACACACACACACATACATATATATACATATGAAAAATGTAAGAAACAATTTAGAAAACTGAAACTTCTAGCTTGAAATGAATGAAAAAAATGAATGTCACATAATGGTTCAACCTCTGGCTATGGAAAAAAGGAAATGTATAATTTATTTACACAAACGTCAATAGCAGTTCTCATCAAATTAACCACTGTATCAATAAGCTTCAATGTCTAAGCTACATTTTTCTCCAATTTCACTATTTTCCTTCACATTTTCAATTGTGTCTGAAGGTTCTACTTCAAGAGTGATTGTTTTTCCAGTAAGGGTCTTCACATCTTGGTTACATCCACACACATTTAGGCATCCCACTCTGAGCCTTCGAGGAGGATGCTTTACTTGTGGTGCTGACTTCCCTGACGACAGGATGATGAGGAAAGTAGAATGTGGGGTATGGGTATGGGAAAAAAAGGGGCAAATGAGAGTTGGGGTGAGAGAGTATCATTAAATTTTAGGGAGAATAAAAAGATGTTCTGGAAGGAGGTAAATAAAGTGCGTAAGACAAGGGAGCAAATGGGAACTTCAGTGAATGGCGCAAATGGGGAGGTGATAACAAGTAGTGGTGATGTGAGAAGGAGATGGAGTGAGTATTTTGAAGGTTTGTTGAATGTGTTTGATGATAGAGTGGCAGATATAGGGTGTTTTGGTAGAGGTGGTGTGCAAAGTGAGAGGGTTAGGGAAAATGATTTGGTAAACAGAGAAGAGGTAGTGAAAGCTTTGCGGAAGATGAAAGCCGGCAAGGCAGCAGGTTTGGATGGTATTGCAGTGGAATTTATTAAAAAGGGGGTGACTGTATTGTTGACTGGTTGGTAAGGTTATTTAATGTATGTATGACTCATGGTGAGGTGCCTGAGGATTGGCGGAATGCGTGCATAGTGCCATTGTACAAAGGCTAAGGGGATAAGAGTGAGTGCTCAAATTACAGAGGTATAAGTTTGTTGAGTATTCCTGGTAAATTATATGGGAGGGTATTGATTGAGAGGGTGAAGGCATGTACAGAGCATCAGATTGGGGAAGAGCAGTGTGGTTTCAGAAGTGGTAGAGGATGTGTGGATCAGGTGTTTGCTTTGAAGAATGTATGTGAGAAATACTTAGAAAAGCAAATGGATTTGTATGTAGCATTTATGGATCTGGAGAAGGCATATGATAGAGTTGATAGAGATGCTCTGTGGAAGGTATTAAGAATATATGGTGTGGGAGGAAAGTTGTTAGAAGCAGTGAAAAGTTTTTATCGAGGATGTAAGGCATATGTACGTGTAGGAAGAGAGGAAAGTGATTGGTTCTCAGTGAATGTAGGTTTGCGGCAGGGGTGTGTGATGTCTCCATGGTTGTTTAATTTGTTTATGGATGGGGTTGTTAGGGAGGTAAATGCAAGAGTTTTGGAAAGAGGGGCAAGTATGAAGTCTGTTGGGGATGAGAGAGCTTGGGAAGTGAGTCAGTTGTTGTTCGCTGATGATACAGCGCTGGTGGCTGATTCATGTGAGAAACTGCAGAAGCTGGTGACTGAGTTTGGTAAAATGTGTGGAAGAAGAAAGTTAAGAGTAAATGTGAATAAGAGCAAGGTTATTAGGTACAGCAGGGTTGAGGGTCAAGTCAATTGGGAGGTGAGTTTGAATGGAGAAAAACTGGAGGAAGTGAAGTGTTTTAGATATCTGGGAGTGGATCTGGCAGCGGATGGAACCATGGAAGCGGAAGTGGATCATAGGGTGGGGGAGGGGGCGAAAATTCTGGGGGCCTTGAAGAATGTGTGGAAGTCGAGAACATTATCTCGGAAAGCAAAAATGGGTATGTTTGAAGGAATAGTGGTTCCAACAATGTTGTATGGTTGCGAGGCGTGGGCTATGGACAGAGTTGTGCGCAGGAGGATGGATGTGCTTGAAATGAGATGTTTGAGGACAATGTGTGGTGTGAGGTGGTTTGATCGAGTGAGTAACGTAAGGGTAAGAGAGATGTGTGGAAATAAAAAGAGCGTGGTTGAGAGAGCAGAAGAATGTGTTTTGAAGTGGTTTGGGCACATGGAGAGGATGAGTGAGGAAAGATTGACCAAGAGGATATATGTGTCGGAGGTGGAGGGAGCAAGGAGAAGAGGGAGACCAAATTGGAGGTGGAAAGATGGAGTGAAAAAGATTTTGTGTGATCGGGGCCTAAACATGCAGGAGGGTGAAAGGAGGGCAAGGAATAGAGTGAATTGGAGCGATGTGGTATACCGGGGTTGACGTGCTGTCAGTGGATTGAATCAAGGCATGTGAAGCGTCTGGGGTAAACCATGGAAAGCTGTGTAGGTATGTATATTTGCGTGTGTGGACGTATGTATATACATGTGTATGAGGGGGGGGGGGGTTGGGCCATTTCTTTCGTCTGTTTCCTTGCGCTACCTCGCAAACGCGGGAGACAGCGACAAAGTATAAAAAAAAAATAGATATATATATATATATTATATATATATATATATATATATATATATATATATATATATATATATATATATATATATATATATATATATATATATATATATATATATATATATATATATATATATATATATATATATATATTCATCTCTACCAGAACCTTCAACCCCCTCCCCCACCCTGTGACACACTTCCGCTTCCATTGCTCCAGTCACTGACAAGTCCACTCCCATATATGGAAAACACTTCAATTCCTCCAGTCTTTTCCATTCAGAATTATGTCGTAAACAACTTGTCCCTGAACCCTACTGAACCTAATAACCTTGCTCTTATTCACCTTTGCTCTAAACTTTCTCCTTTCAAACACTTTTCCAAACTCATTAACCAAGTTCTGCTGTTTCTCACTCGAATCAGCCACCTTTGCTGTATCAGCGGCTAACAACGATTGGTTCACTTCCCAGGCCCTTTCTTTTCCTCTCTCCAGAACTTTTGCATTTACCTCCCTAACCACCCTATCCATAAACAAACTAAAGAACCATGGTGACATCACATACTCTTGCCGCAGACCGACCTTCCCTGGGACCCAATCACTCTCCTTTCTTCTCATTCATATACACGCCTTACACCGTTGATATAAACTTCTCACTGCTTCTAGCAGCTTACCTCCCACACCATATATTCTTATTACCTTGTACAAAGAATCTCTGACAACCGAATCATATGCCTTATTCACATCCATAAATGCCACATGCAAAACCATCTGTTTTTCTAAGTATTTCTCGCACGCATTCTTCAAAGCAAACACCTGATTCACACGTCTTCTACCACTCTGAAATCTCACTGCTCTTCCGCAACCTGGTGCTCTGTACCCTTCCATACAATTTACAAGATATACTCAAGAGAATTTAACCTCTGTATCTTGATCACTCACCTTTATCCCTTTTGCCTTTGTATAATGGCACTATGCATACATTCCGCCAATTCTCAGGCCCTTCACCATGATCCATACATACACTGAATATCCTTACCAACCAATAATCATCGCAGTAACCACTTTTCTTGAGAAATTCAACTGCAATACCATTCACTCCTGCCGCCTTAACGCATTTCATCTTCCGTGAGGTTTTTCACCACCGCTTCTCTCTTCACCAAATCACTTTTCATGACTCGGCTTCTTCGCACACCACCCCGACTAAAATAACCTATATCTGCCAGCCTATCAACAGACACATTCAACAAACCTTCAAAATACTCATTCCATCTCGTCCTCACTTCCTCGTTTTATGTCAACACGGGTGTCATTTACCTCCGTATGGACTACTGTCGTCAAATCCAAGAAGAGTGTTCCTCTGCCTCAACCGTAGCCATTATGAAACATGAATGTTTTAATTCAATAAGCTCTCATACTAACACGTCGCTTCACCCACCTCTTTCCCACCACCGCAGTATTGCTGTTCTGTCCCTTCTTTTCAGTTGTTCCTTTATCACTGTTCCTGTGAAGTCTATGCGTGTAACCCAGTCACTAAGGCTTGGATCCAGAGCATGCAACTTCGTGCTCCATCCCGTTGTTTATGTGAACAGAAAACAACACACACATATACTTCTTTTTCTGTATTTCACACACACACTCACACATACACACACACACACACACACACACACACACACACACACACACACATACATACACACACACACACACACACACACACACACACACACACGCACACACACACACACACACACACACATACATACACACACACACACACACACACACACACACACACACACACACGCACACACTCATACTGACAAACACACACCCACACACACACACACACACACAAACACACACACACACGCACACACTCATACTGACAAACACACACCCACACACACACACACACACACACACACACACACACACACACACACACACGCGCGTGACATCATATTGTAACAGCCCAGTCTGAGGTCCTTTACCTGCCATCATCCTCTACATCACCAAACAAAGGACGAAAATTACCACACCTTCTTTTCACGAACAGCAGAGCTGTGGAATTCTCTTTTCTTCTTTCGTCTCTCCATCTTCCTATAATCTTTCCACCTTTAAGAGTCAAATCTACAAATACAAAACCAGTTCACACTGATCTCTTTCGGACGCTGTTTCTCTTACACTGATTTTTTTCTCATGAGAGGACCATTCATATATATATATATATATATATATATATATATATATATATATATATATATATATATATATATATATATATATATATATACATATATATATATATATATATATATATATATATATATATATATATATATATATATACATTGATTGAGAGGGTGAAGGCATGTACAGAGCAACAGCCTGTGGAAGCGCAGTGTGGATTCAGATGTGGAAGAGCATGTGTGGACCAGATGTTTGCTTTGAAAAATGTATGTGAAAAATACTTAGAAAAGCAAATGGATTTCTATGGAGCATTTATGGATCTGGAGAAGACATATGATAGAGTTGATAGAGATGCCATGTGGAAGGTATTAAGAATATATGGTATGGAAGGTAAGTTGTTAGAAGCAGTGGAGAGTTTTTATCGAGGATGTAAGGCTTGTGTACGTGTTGGAAGAGAGGAAAGTGATTGGTTCTCAGCGAATGTTGGTTTGCAGCAGGGGTGTATGATGTCTCCAAGGTTGTTTAATTTGTTTATGGATAGGGTTCTTAGAGAAGTGAATGCAAGAGTTTTGGAAAGAGGGGCAAGTATGCAATCTGTTGTGGATGAGAGAGATTGGGGAGTAAGTAAGGTCTTGTCCGCTAATGATACAGCGCTGGTGGCTGATTCGGGTGAGAAACTGCAGAAACTGGTGACTGAATTTGGTAAAGTGTGTGAAAGAAGAAAGCTGAAAGTTAATGTGAATAAGAGCAAGGTTATTAGGTACAATAGGATTGAGGAACAGTTCAATTCGGAGGTCAGTTTGAATGGAGAAAAACTGGAGAAAGTGAAGTGTTTTAGATATAAGGGAGTGGATTTGGCAGAGGATGGAACCATGGAAGCGGAAGTGAATCATAGGATAGGGAAGGGGGCGAAAGTTCTGGGAGCGTTGAAAAATGTGTGGAAGTCGAGAACATTATCTTGGAGAGCAAAAATGGGCATGTTTCAAGGAACAGTGGTTTCAACAATGTTATATGGTTGCGAAGCGTAAGCTATAGATAGAGTTGTGCGGAGGAGAGTGGGTGTGCTAGATATGGGATATTTGAGGACAATATGTGGTGTAAGGTGGTTTGATGGAGTAAGCAATGAAAGGGTAAGAGAGATGCGTGGTAATGAAAAGAGTGTGCTTGAGAGAGCAGAATAGGGTGTCTTGAAATGGTTTGGTCACATGGAGAGAATGAGTGAGGAGAGATTAACGAAGAGGATAAATATATCAGAGGTGGAGGGAACGAGGAGAAGTGGGAGGCCAAATTGGAGGTGGAAAAATGGAGTGAAAAAGATTTTGAGTGATCGGGGCCTGAACATGTAGGAGGGTGAAAGGCGTCCAAGGAATAGATTGAATTGGAACGATGTGGTACACCGAGGTCGACGTGCTGTCATGGATTGAACGAGGGCATATGAAGCGTTCGAGGTAAACCATGGAAAGTTTTGTGGGGCCTGGAGGTGGAGAGGGAGCTATGGTTTCAGTGCATTATACATGACAGCTAGAGCCTGAGTGTGAACGAATGTGGCCTTTGTTGTCTATTCCTAGCGCTACCTCGTGCATATCCGGAGGGACGGGGTTTTCATTTCATGTGTGGCGAGGTGGCGACTGGAAAGAATAAGAGCAGAAATTATGAATTATGTACATATGTATATATTCATATGTCTGTGTGTGTGTATATATGTATATGCTGAGATGTATAGGTATGTATATGTAGGTGTGTGGACGTGTATGTATATACATGTGTATGTGGTTGGGTTGGGCCATTCTTTCGTCTGTTTCCTTGCGCTAACTCGCTAACGCGAGAAACAGCGACAAAGTACAATTAATAAATAATTAAACATATGTATATATATATATATATATATATATATATATATATATATATATATATATATGTATATATACATACAGATATATATATATATATATATATATATATATATATATATATATATATATATATATATATATATATATATATATATATATATATATATATATTCTTTCTTTTTCTTTTAAACTATTCGCCATTACCCGCGTTAGCGAGGCAGCGTAAAGAACAGAGGACTGGGCCTTTTTTGGAATATCCTCACCTGGCCCCCTCTGTTCCTTCCTTTGGAAAATTAAAAAAAAAGACGAGAGGGGAGGATTTCCAGCCCCCCGCTCCCTTCCCTTTTAGTCGCCTTCTACGACACGCAGGGAATACGTGGGAAGTATTCTTAATCCCCTAACCCCAGGGATATATATATATATATATATATATATATATATATATATATATATATATATATATATATATCGAACATACAAAGCTCCATCAGCCAGGATCGAACCTGGGACCCCTTGTGCAAGGGGCAAGCATGCTAACCGCTAGGCTAAGGGACTGTATAATAGGAAACAACTATTCGAAATACTAAGTACTCGAATACCCTTCGTCTCACTATGGTGAGCAACGGGGTCTATATATATATATATATATATATATATATATATATATATATATATATATATATATATATATATATATATATATATATATATATATATATATATATATATATATATATATATGTATCTATATATTTATTTATTTTATTTATTATACTTTGTGGCTGTCTCCCGCGTTTGCGACGTAGCGCAAGGAAACAGACGAAAGAAATGGCCCAACCCCCCCATACACATGTATATACATACGTCCACACACGCAAATATATGTACCTACACAGCTTTCCATGGTTTACCCCAGACGCTTCACATACCTTGATTCAATCCACTGACAGCACGTCAACCCCGGTATACCACATCGTTCCAATTCACTCTATTCCTTGCACTCCTTTCACCCTCCTGCATGTTCAGGCCCCGATCACACAAAATCATTTTCACTCCATCTTTCCACCTCCAATTTGGTCTCCCTCTTCTCCTCGTTCCCTCCACCTCCGACACATATACCCTCTTCGTCAATCTTTCCTCACTCATTCTCTCCATGTGCCCAAACCACTTCAAAATACCCTCTTCTGCTCTCTCAACCACGCTCTTTTTATTTCCACACATCTCTCTTACCCTTACGTTACTCACTCGATCAAACCACCTCACACCACACATTGTCCTCAAACATCTCATTTCAAGCACATCCATCCTCCTGCGCACAACTCTATTCATAGCCCACGCCTCGCAACCATACAACATTGTTGGAACCACTATTCCTTCAAACATACCCATTTTTGCTTTCCGAGATAATGTTCTCGACTTCCACACATTCTTCAAGGCTCCCAGAATTTTCGCCCCCTCCCCCACCCTATGATCCATTTCCGCTTCCATGGTTCCATCCGCTGCCAGATCCACTCCCAGATATCTAAAACACTTCACTTCCTCCAGTTTTTCTCCATTCAAACTCACCTCCCAATTGACTTGACCCTCAACCCTACTGTACCTAATAACCTTGCTCTTATTCACATTTACTCTCAACTTTCTTCTTCCACACACTTTACCAAACTCAGTCACCAGCTTCTGCAGTTTCTCACATGAATCAGCCACCAGCGCTGTATCATCAGCGAACAACAACTGACTCACTTCCCAAGCTCTCTCATCCAAAACAGACTTCATACTTGCCCCTCTTTCCAAAACTCTTGCATTTACCTCCCTAACAACCCCATCCATAAACAAATTAAACAACCATGGAGACATCACACACCCCTTCCGCAAACCTACATTCACTGAGAACCAATCACTTTCCTCTCTTCCTACACGTACACATGCCTTACATCCTCGATAAAAACTTTTCACTGCTTCTAACAACTTTCCTCCCACACCATATATTCTTAATACCTTCCACAGAGCATCTCTATCAACTCTATCATATGCCTTCTCCAGATCCATAAATGCTACATACAAATCCATTTGCTTTTCTAAGTATTTCTCACATACATTCTTCAAAGCAAACACCTCTACCACTTCTGAAACCACACTGCTCTTCCCCAATCTGATGCTCTGTACATGCCTTCACCCTCTCAATCAATACCCTCCCATATAATTTACCAGGAATACTCAACAAACTTATACCTCTGTAATTTGAGCACTCACTCTTATCCCCTTTGCCTATGTACAATGGCACTATGCACGCATTCCGCCAATCCTCAGGCACCTCACCATATAAATATAAATATATATATATATATATATATATATATATATATATATATATATATATATATATATATATATATATATATATATATATATATATACGTATATATACATATATATATATATATATATATATATATATATATATATATATATATATATATATATATATATATATATATATATATATATATATTTTTCTTTCTTTTAAACTATTCGCCATTTTCCGCGTTAGCGAGGTAGCGTTAGGAACAGAGGACTGGGCCTTTTTTGGAATATCCTCACCTGGCCCGCTCTGTTCCTTCTTTTGGAAAATAAAAAAAAAAAAAAAGAGAGGGGAGGATGTCCAGCCCCCCGCTCCCTCCCCTTTTAGTCGCCTTCTACGACACGCAGGGAATACGTGAGAAGCATTCTTAATCCCCTATCCCCAGGGATAATATATATATATATATATATATATATATATATATATATATATATATATATATATATATATGTACATCTATGTATATATATATATATAGATATGAATCAGCTGATTCATGTGAGAAACTGCAGAAGCTGGTGACTGAGTTTGGTAAAGTGTGTGAAAGAAGAAAGTAAAGAGTAAATGTGAATAAGAGCAAGGTTATTAGGTACAGTAGGGTTGAGGGTCAATTCAATTGGGAGGTGAGTTTGAATGGAGAAAAACTGGAGGAAGTAAAGTGTTTTAGATATCTGGGAGTGGATCTGGCAGCGGATGGAACCATGGAAGCGGAAGTGGATCATAGGGTGGGGGAGGGGGCGAAAATTCTGGGAGCCTTGAAGAATGTGTGGAAGTCGAGAACATTATCTCGGAAAGCAAAAATGGGTATGTTTGAAGGAATAGTGGTTCCAACAATGTTGTATGGTTGCGAGGCGTGGACTATGGATAGAGTTGTGCGCAGGAGGATGGATGTGCTGGAAATGAGATGTTTGAGGACAATGTGTGGTGTGAGGTGGTTTGATCGAGTAAGTAACGTAAGGGTAAGAGAGATGTGTGGAAATAAAAAGAGCGTGGTTGAGAAAGCAGAAGAGGGTGTTTTGAAATGTTTTGGTCACATGGAGAGAATGAGTGAGGAAAGATTGACCAAGAGGATATATGTGTCGGAGGTGGAGGGAACGAGGAGAAGAGGGAGACCAAATTGGAGGTGGAAAGATGGAGTGAAAAAGATTTTGTGTGATCGGGGCCTGAACAAGCAGGAGGGTGAAAGGAGGGCAAAGAATAGAGTGAATTGGAGCGATGTGGTATACCGGGGTTCACGTGCTGTCAGTGGATTGAATCAAGGCATGTGTATGGGGGTGGGTTGGGCCATTTCTTTCGTCTGTTTCCTTGCGCTACCTCGCAAACGCGGGAGACAGCGACAAAGCAAAATAAATAAAATAAATAAATAAATATATATATATATATATATATATATATATATATATATATATATATATATATATATATATATATATATATATATATATATATGCATATATTCACATGAGTCATACATACATTAAATGTCCTTACCAACCAGTGTACAACATAGTCACAGCCTTTTTTAATAAATTCCACTGCAATACCATATATATATATATATATATATATATATATATATATATATATATATATATATATATATATATATATATATATATATATATATATATATATATATAACTGGAGGGATATCTGATCATTATCTTGTGGAGGCTAAGGTGAAGATTTGTATGGGTTTTCAGAAAAGAAGAGTGAATGTTAGGGTGAAGAGGGTGGTGAGAGTAAGTGAGCTTGGGAAGGAGACTTGTGTGAGGAAGTACCAGGAGAGACTGAGTACAGAATGAAAAAAGGTGAGAACAATGAAAGTAAGGGGAGTGGGGGAGGAATGGGATGTATTTAGGGAATCATTGATGGCGTGCGCAAAAGATGCTTCTGGCATGAGAAGCGTGGGAGGTGGGTTGATTAGAAAGAGTAGCGAGTGGTGGGATGAAGAAGTAAGATTATTAGTGAAAGAAAAGAGAGAGGCATTTGGACGATTTTTACAGGGAAAAAATGCAGTTGAGTGGGAGAGGATTATAAGAATGAGACAGGAGGTCAAGAGAAAGGTGCAAGAGGTGAAAAAGAGGGCAAATGAGAGTTGGGGTGAGAGAGTATCATTAAATTTTAGGGAGAATAAAAAGATGTTCTGGAAGGAGGTAAATAAAGTGCGTAAGACAAGGGAGCAAATGGGAGCTTCAGTGAAGGGCGCTAATGGGGAGGTGATAACAAGTAGTGGTGATGTGAGAAGGAGATGGAGTGAGTATTTTGAAGGTTTGTTGAATGTGTCTGATGATAGAGTTGCAGATATAGGGTGTTTTGGTCGAGGTGGTGTGCAACGTGAGAGGGTTAGGGAAAATGATTTGGTAAACAGAGAAGAGGTAGTAAATGCTTTGCGGAAGATGAAAGCCGGCAAGGCAGCAGGTTTGGATGGTATTGCAGTGGAATCTATTAGAAAATGGGGTGACTGTATCGTTGACTGGTTGGTAAGGTTATTGAACGTATGTATGACTCATGGTGAGGTGCCTGAGGATTGGCGGAATGCGTGCATAGTGCCATTGTACAAAGACAAAGGGGATAAGAGTGAGTGCTCAAATTACAGAGGTATAAGTTTGTTGAGTATTCCTGGTAAATTATATGGGAGGGTATTGATTGAGAGGGTGAAGGCATGTACAGAGCATCAGATTGGGGATGAGCAGTGTGGTTTCAGAAGTGGTAGAGGATGTGTGGATCAGGTGTTTGCTTTGAAGAATGTATGTGAGAAATACTTAGAAAAGCAAATGGATTTGTATGTAGCATTTATGGATCTAGAGAAGGCATATGATAGAGTTGATAGAGATGCTCTGTGGAATGTATTAAGAATATATGGTGTGGGAGGCAAGTTGTTAGAAGCAGTGAAAAGTTTTTATCGAGGATGTAAGGCATGTGTACGTGAAGGAAGAGAGGAAAGTGATTGGTTCTCAGTGAATGTAGGTATGCGGCAGGGGTGTGTGATGTCTCTATGGTTATTTAATTTGTTTATGGATGGGGTTGTTATGGAGGTGAATGAAGGAGCTTTGGAAAGAGGGGAAAGTACGAAGTCTGTTGTGGATGAGAGAGCTTGGGAAGTGAGTCAGTTGTTGTTCGCTGATGATAGAGCGCTGGTGGATGATTCATGTGAGAAACTGCAGAAGCTGGTGACTGAGTTTGGTAAAGTGTGTGAAAGAAGAAAGTTAAGAGTAAATGTGAATAAGAGCAAGATTATTAGGTACAGTAGGGTTGAGGGTCAAGTCAATTGGGAGGTAAGTTTGAATGGAGAAAAACTGGAGGAAGTAAAGTGTTTTAGATATCTGGGAGTGGATCTGACAGCGGATGGAACCATGGAAGCGCAAATGAATGATAGGGTGGGGGAGAGGGCGAAAATCCTGGGAGCCTTGAAGAATGTGTGGAAGTCGAGAACATTATCTCGGAAAGCAGAAATGGGAATGTTTGAAGGAATAGTGGTTCCAACAATGTTGTATGGTTGCGAGGCGTGTGCTATGGATAGATTTGTGCGCAGGAGGGTGGATGTGCTGGAAATGAGATGTTTGAGGACAATGTGTGGTGTGAGGTGGTTTGATTGAGTAAGTAACGTAAGGGTAAGAGAGATGTGTGGAAATAAAAAGAGCGTGGTTGAGAGAGCAGAAGAGGGTCTTTTGAAAAGGTTTGGGCACATGGAGAGAATGAGTGAGGAAAGATTGACCAAGAGGATATATGTGTCGGAGGTGGAGGGAACGAGGAGAAGTGGGAGACCAAATTGGAGGTGGAAAGATGGAGTGAAAAAGATTTTGAGTGATCGGGGCCTGAACATGCAGGAGGGTGAAAGGCGGGCAAGGAATAGAGTCAATTGGATCGATGTGGTATACCGGGGTTGACGTGCTGTCAGTGAATTGAATCAGGGCATGTGAAGCGTCTGGGGTAGACCATGGAAAGTTGTGTGGGTCCTGGATGTGGAAAGAGAGCTGTGGTTTCGGGCATTATTGCATGACAGCTAGAGACTGAGTGTGAACGAATGAAGCCTTTGTAGTCTTTTCCTAGCGCTACACTCGCACACATGAGGGGGGGAGGGGGATGGTATTCCATGTGTGGCGAGGTAGCGATGGAAATGAATAAATGCTGACAGTGTGAATTGTATGCATGGGTATTTATGCATGTGTCTGTGTGTGTATATATATGTGTACATTGAGATGTATAGGTATGTATATTTGCGTGTGTGGACGTGTATGTATATACATGTGTATGGGGTTGGGTTTGGCCATTTCTTTTGTCTGTTTCCTTGCGCTACCTCGTAAACGCGGGAGACAGCGACAAAGCAAAATAAAAGATAAATATATATATATATATATATATATATATATATATATATATATATATATATATATATATATATATATATATATATATATGAGTGAGTGCTCAAATTACAGAGGTATAAGTTTGTTGAGTATTACTGGTGAATTATATGGGAGGATATTGATTGAGAAGGTGAAGGCATGTACAGAGCATCAGATTGGGGAAGAGCAGTGTGGTTTCAGAAGTGGTAGAGGATGTGTGGATCAGGTGTTTGCTTTGAAGAATGTATGTGAGAAATACTTAGAAAAGCAAATGGATTTGTATGTAGCATTTATGGATCTGGAGAAGGCATATGATAGAGTTGATAGAGATGCTCTGTGGAAGGTATTAAGAATATATGGTGTGGGAGGCAAGTTGTTAGAAGCAGTGAAAAGTTTTTATCGAGGATGTAAGGCATGTGTACGTGTAGGAAGAGAGGAAAGTGATTGGTTCTCAGTGAATGTAGGTTTGCGGCAGGGGTGTGTGATGTCTCCATGGTTGTTTAATTTGCTTATGGATGGGGTTGTTAGGGAGGTGAATGCAAGAGTTTTGGAAAGAGGGGCAAGTATGAAGTCTGTTGGGGATGAGAGGGCTTGGGAAGTGAGTAAGTTGTTGTTCGCTGATGATAGAGCGCTGGTGGATGATTCATGTGAGAAACTGCAGAAGCTGGTGACTGAGTTTGGTAAAGTGTGTGAAAGAAGAAAGTTAAGAGTAAATGTGAATAAGAGCAAGGTTATTAGGTACAGTAGGGTTGAGGGTCAAGTCAATTGGGAGTTGAGTTTGAATGGAGAAAAACTGGAGGAAGTGAAGTGTTTTAGATATCTGGGAGTGGATCTGGCAGCGGATGGAACCATGGAAGCGGAAGTGGGTCATAGGGTGGGGGAGGGGGCGAAAATTCTGGGAGCCTTGAAGAATGTGTGGAAGTCGAGAACATTATCTCGGAAAGCAAAGATGGTTATGTTTGAAGGAATAGTGGTTCCAACAATGTTGTATGGTTGCGAGGCGTGGGCTATGGATAGAGTTGTGCGCAGGAGGATGGATGTGCTGGAAATGAGATGTCTGAGGACAATGTGTGGTGTGAGGTGGTTTGATCGAGTAAGTAACGTAAGGGTAAGAGAGATGTGTGGAAATAAAAAGAACGTGGTTGAGAGAGCAGAAGAGGGTGTTTTGAAATGGTTTGGGCACATGGAGAGAATGAGTGAGGAAAGATTGACCAAGAGGATATATGTGTCGGAGGTGGAGGGAACGAGGAGAAGAGGGAGACCAAATTGGAGGTGGAAAGATGGAGTGAAAAAGATTTTGTGTGATCGGGGCCTGAACATGCAGGAGGGTGAAATGAGGGCAAGGAATAGAGTGAATTGGAGCCATGTTGTATACCGGGGTTGACGTGCTGTCAGTGGATTGAATCAAGGCATGTGAAGCGTCTGGGGTAAACCATGGAAAGCTGTGTAGGTATGTATATTTGCGTGTGGGAACGTATGTATATACATGTGTATGGGGGTGGGTTGGGCCATTTATTTCGTCTGTTTCCTTGCGCTACCTCGCAAACGCGGGAGACACCGACAAAGCAAAAAAAAAAAAAAAATATATATATATATATATATATATATATATATATATATATATATATATATATATATATATATTTTTTTTTTTTTTTTTTTATACTTTGTCGCTGTCTCCCGCGTTTGCGAGGTAGCGCAAGGAAACAGACGAAAGAAATGGCCCAACCTCCTCCATACACATGTATATACATACGTCCACACACGCAAATATACATACCTACACAGCTTTCCATGGTTTACCCCAGACGCTTCACATGCCTTGATTCAATCCACTGACAGCACGTCAACCCCGGTATACCACATCGCTCCAATTCACTCTATTCCTTGCCCTCCTTTCACCCTCCTGCATGTTCAGGCCCCTACATTCACTGAGAACCAATCACTTTCCTCTCTTCCTACACGTAGACATGCCTTACATCCTCGATAAAAACTTTTCACTGCTTCTAACAACTTTCCTCCCACACCATATATTCTTCATACCTTCCACAGAGCATCTCTATCAACTCTATCATATGCCTTCTCCAGATCCATAAATGCTACATACAAATCCATTTGCTTTTCTAAGTATTTCTCACATACATTCTTCAAAGCAAACACCTGATCCACACATCCTCTACCACTTCTGAAACCACACTGCTCTTCCCCAATCTGATGCTCTGTACATGCCTTCACCCTCTCAATCAATACCGTTCCATATAATTTACCAGGAATACTCAACAAACTTATACCTCTGTAATTTGAGCACTCACTCTTATCCCCTTTGCCTTTGTACAATGGCACTATGCACGCATTCCGCCAATCCTCAGGCACCTCACCATGAGTCATACATACATTAAATAACCTTCCCAACCAGTCAACAATACAGTCACCCCCTTTTTTAATAAATTCCACTGCAATACCATCCAAACCTGCTGCCTTGCCGGCTTTCATCTTCCGCAAAGCTTTCACTACCTCTTCTCTGTTTACCAAATCATTTTCCCTAACCCTCTCACTTTGCACACCACCTCGACCAAAACACCCTATATCTGCCACTCTATCATCAAACACATTCAACAAACCTTCAAAATACTCACTCCATCTCCTTCTCACATCACCACTACTTGTTATCACCTCCCCATTTGCGCCCTTCACTGAAGTTCCCATTTGCTCCCTTGTCTTACGCACTTTATTTACCTCCTTCCAGAACATCTTTTTATTCTCCCTAAAATTTAATGATACTCTCTCACCCCAACTCTCATTTGCCCTTTTTTTCACCTCTTGCACCTTTCTCTTGACCTCCTGTCTCTTTCTTTTATACATCTCCCACTCAATTGCATTTTTTCCCTGCAAAAATCGTCCAAATGCCTCTCTCTTCTCTTTCACTAATACTCTTACTTCTTCATCCCACCACTCACTACCCTTTCTAATCAACCCACCTCCCACTCTTCTCATGCCACAAGCATCTTTTGCGCAATCCATCACTGATTCCCTAAATACATCCCATTCCTCCCCCACTCCCCTTGCTTCCATTGTTCTCACCTTTTTCCATTCTGTAATCAGTCTCTCCTGGTACTTCCTCACACAGGTCTCCTTCTCAAGCTCACTTACTCTCACCACCCTCTTCACCCCAACATTCACTCTTCTTTTCTGAAAACCCATACAAATCTTCACCTTAGCCTCCACAAGATAATGATCAGACATCCCTCCAGTTGCACCTCTCAGCACATTAACATCCAAAAGTCTCTCTTTCGCACGCCTGTCAATTAACACGTAATCCAATATATATATATATATATATATATATATATATATATATATATATATATATATATATATATATATATATATATATATATATATATATATATATATATATATATATATATTCCAGAAGATGAACGCCGGCAAGGTGGCGGGTTTGGATGGTATTGCAGTGGAATTCATTAAAAAAGGGGGTGACTATGTTGTTGACTGGTTGGTAAGGTCATTTAATGTATGTATGACCCATGGTAAGGTGCCTGAGGATTTGCGGAATGCTTGCATAGCCACTGTACAAAGGCAAAGGGGATAGAGGAGAGTGCTCAAATTACAGAGGTATAAGTTTGTTGAGTATTCCTGGGAATTTATATAGGAGGGTTTCGATTGAGAGGGTGAAGGCAAGTACAGAGCATCAGATTGGGGAGAGCAGTGTGGTTTCAGAAGTGGTGGAGGACGTGTGGATCAGGTGTTTGCTTTGAAGAATGTATGTAATAAATACTTAGAAAAGCAAATGGATTTGTATGTAACATTTATGGATATGGAGAAAGTATATGATATACTTGATAAAGATGCTCTGAGGAAGGTATTAAGAATTTATAGTGCGGAAGGTAAGTTTTTAGAAACAGTGAAAAGTTTTTATCGAGGATATAAGGCATGAGTACTAATAGGAAGAGATGAAAGTGATTGGTTCTCAGTGACTGTCGGTGTACGGCAGGGGTGTGGGATGTCTCCATGGTTGTTTAATTTGGTTTTGGATGGGGTTGTCAGGGAGGTGAGTGCAAGAGTTTTGGAAAGAGGGGCAAGTATGCAGTCTGTTGTGTAAGAGAGATAGGAAGTGAGTAAGTTGTTGTTCGCTAATGATATAACGCTGTTGGCTGATTCTGGTGAGAAACTGCAGAAAATGGTGACTGAGCTTGCTAAAGTTCGTGAAAGAAGAAAGCTGAGAGTAAATGTGAATAAGAGCAAGGCTATTAGTTACACTAGGGTTGCGGGACAAGTCAATTGGGAGGTAAGTTTGAATGGAGAAAAACTGGAGGAAGTGAAGTATTTTAGATATCTGGGAGTGGACTTAGCAGCGGATGAAACCATGGAAGCGGGAGTGAGTCATAGGGTGGGGGAGGGGGCGAGAGTTCTGGGAGCATTGAAAAATGTGTGAAAGGCGAGAACGTTATCTCGTAAAACGGAAATGGGTATGTTTGAAGGAATAGTGGTTCCAACAGTGTTATATGTTTGCGAGGCGTGGGCTATAGATAGAGTTGTGCAGAGGAGGGTGAATGTGCTGGAAATGAGGTGTTTAAGGACAATATGTGGTGTGAGGCGGTATGATCGAATAAGTAAAGAAAGGGTAACAGAGATATGTGGTAATAAAAAGAGTGTGGTTGAGAGAGCAGAAGAGGGTGTTTTGAAAAGATTTGGTCACATGGAGAGAATGAGCGAGGAAAGCTTGACTGAGAGGATATATGTGTCAGAGGTGGAGGGAACGTGGAGAAGTGGGAGACCAAATTGGAGGTGGAAAGATGGAGTGAAAAAGATTTTAAGTTATGGGGGCCTAAACATGCATGAGGGTGAAAAGCGTGAAAGGAATAGTGAATTGGAACGATGTGGTATACCGGAGTCGACGTGCAGTCAATGGATTCAGCCCGGGCATGTGAAGCGTCTGGGGTAAACCATGGAAAGTTCTGTAAGGCCTGGATGTGGAATGGGAGCTGTAGTTTCGGTGCATTATTACATGACAGCTAGAGACTGAGTGTGAACGAATGTGGCCTTTGTTGTTTTTTCCTAGTGCTACCTCAAATACATACGGGGTGAGGGGGTTGTCGTTTCATGTGTGGCGGGTGGCGACGAGAATGAATAAGGGCAGACAGTAAGAATCATGCACATCTGCAAATATATATATGTATATATATATATGTGTGTGTGTGTGTGTGTGTGTGTGTGTGTGTGTGTGTGGCGAGGTGGCGATGGGAATGAAATAAAGGCAGACAGTATGAATTTTGTACATGTGTATATATGTATATGTCTGTGTGTGTGTATATATATGTGTACATTGAGATGTATAGGTATGTATATTTTCGTGTGTGGACGTGTATGTGTATATATGTGTATATGGGTGGGTTGGGCCATTCTTTCCTCTGTTTCCTTGCGCTACCTCGCTAACGCGGGAGACAGCGACAAAGCAAAATAAATAAGAAGTGCACTTTCGTGTAATAATCATCACATCATCTGGGGAGACACGAGAGAGAAATATAGCAGTCAGTTGATATACACCGGAGACGAAGCTAGGACGCTATTTGGTAAATATGCGATTGTCCAAGACAGACAACGAGTGTTCATAAACTTATCATTTTACAAATTTTATCAACAATGAAGTTATCTACCTGGCATAGACCATCACTAATATTAAGATTACAATTCTTTGTGTATTTAATAATAGAAGAATGATATTTCTCGGGCTAATAGAGTTAGAGTTAATAACTGAGATGGCATTACTTCAGTCAATAAAATGATCATAGTTTTTAACGTGATTAAACAAGGCATTTGATTCTTGTCCCGTTCTTATACTCAATATATGTTGCTTAAGTCTAGCAGAAAGATCTTTACCAGTCTGCCCAACATAAGATTTATCACAATTTCCACATGGCACTTTATAGATGCATCCAAGAGAATTTTTTGTGAATTTCTGATTATGATAATCTCTATAGTATTATTGTTGCTGAAGTCAACATTTACATTAAAGGATTTAAGCAACATAGGAAGTAAAATAAAACTATTACTAAAAGGGAGAACTAAAAGATTCTTGGTGTCAATGGGAGGTTTGGGCTCAACTCTATGAAATGATTGCTAACTTAGGGGATTTATCAATGGAAGATCTAGGGTACTTTAACTTAGACCCAATAGAATATATCTTCTAAAACTCATCATCAATAAACTCTGGACTGCAAATATGTAATGCCCTAAGGAACATAGATTGAAATGATGATAATTTAACTCTGTCATGTTGAGATGAGTAATAATGGATATATGAGCATATATTGGTAGGTTTTCTGTATATGCTAAACTTAAACTTGTTTCCTTGCCTATGGATCATGCATTCTAAAAATGGTAACATACCATTATTTTCATTATCTACAGTAAATTTGCTGGAAGGTACTAAATTGTTAAGTAAGGGGAGAAATGTTTGTAAATTTTCATTTGTTGGCCAAACACAGAGAACATCATCTACATACCTAAACCAAATTGCATTAGAAGTAAGATATCCTTTGGTAATTTTGTTTCAAAAAATTCCATATAAAGAATACTTTGAAAGAGCGTTACCCGAATTAGCCACCAGCGATATGTCATCAGCGAACAACATCTGACTCACTTCCCAAGCCCTCTCATCCACAAAAGACTGCATACTTGCCCCTCTATCCAAAACTCTTGCATTCACCTACCTAACAACCCCATCATAAACAATATAAACATCACGCACCCCTGCCGCAAACCGATTTTTACGGGGAACCAATCACTTTTCTCTCTTCCTACTCGTACACATGCCTTACATCATCGAAAAAAAAATTTCACTGCTTCTAGCAACTTGCCTTCCACACCATATACCTTCCACAGAGCATCTCTATCAACTCTATCATATGCCTTTTCCAGATCCATAAATGCTACGTACAAATCCTTTTGTTCTTCTTAGTATTTCCGACGTACATTCTTTAAAGCAAACACCTGATCCACACATCCTCTACCACTTCTGAAACTTCGCCACCCTTCCCCAATCTGATGCTCTGTACACACCTTCACCCTCTCTGTCAGTACCCTCCAATATAATTTTCCAGGAACCCTCAACAAACTTATACCTCTGTGATTTGAACACTCACTTTTATCCCTCTTTGCCTCTGTACAATGGCACTATGCATGCATTCCGCCAATCCTCAGGCATTTCACCATGAGCTATACATGCATTGAATATCCTCACCAACCAGTCAACAACACATTCAACCCGTTTTGTTAAAATCCACTCCAATACCATCGAAGCCCGCCGCCTTGGCGGCTTTCATCTTCTGCAAAGCTTTCACTACCTCTTCTCTGTTTATCAAATCATTCTCCCTGACCTCTTCACTTCGCATAGCACTTCGATCAAAACACCCTATATCTGCCGCTCTATCATCAAACACATTAAATGAACCTTCAAAATACTCACTCCATCTCCTTCTCATATCACCACTACATGTTATTACCTCCTCATTAGCCCCCTTCACCGAGGTTCCCAT
>NC_092226.1:61190395-61194730 GCF_036320965.1 Panulirus ornatus
CCCTAAACCCTACTGTACCTAATAACCTTGCACTTATTCACATTTACTCTCAACTTCCTTCCTTCATACACTTTACCAAACTCAGTCACCAGCTTCTGCAGTTTCTCACATGAATCAGCCACCAGCGCTGTATCATCAGCGAACAACAACTGACTCACTTCCCAAGCTCTCTCATCCACAACAGACTTCATACTTGCCCCTCTTTTCAAAACTCTTGCATTCACCTCCCTAATAACCCCATCCATAAACAAATTAAACAACCATGGAGACATTACACACCCCTGCCGCAAACCTACATTCACTGAGAACCAATCACTTTCCTCTCTTCCTACGCGTTTACATGCTTTACATCCTCGATAAAAACTTTTCACCGCTTCTAACTACTTGCTTCCCACACCATATTTTCTTAATACCTTCCACAGAGCATCTCTATCAACTCTATCATATGCCTTCTCCAGATCAATAAATGCCACATACAAACCAATTTGCTTTTCTAAGTATTTCTCACATACATTCTTCACAGCAAACACCTGATCAACACATCCTCTACCACTTCTGAAACCACACTGCTCTTCCCCAAGCTGATGCTCTGTACATGCCTTCACCCTCTCAATCAATACCCTCCCATATAATTTACCAGGAATACTCAACAAACTTATACCTCTGTAATTTGAGCACTCACTCTTATCCCTTTTGCCTTTATACAATGGCACTATGCAAGCATTCCGCCAATCCTCAGGCACCTCACCATAAATCATACATACATTAAGTAACCTTACCAACCAGTCAACAATACGGTCACCCCCTTTTTAATCAATTCCACTGCAATACCATCCAAACCTGCTGCCTTGCCGGCTTTCATTTTCCGCAAAGCTTTTACTACCTCTTCTCTGTTTACCAAATCATTTTCCCTAACCCTCTCACTTTGCACACCACCTCGACCAAAACACCCTATATCTCCCTTGTCTTACGCACTTTATTTACCTCCTTCCAAAACATCTTTTTATTCTCCCTAAAAGTTAATGATACTCTCTCACCCCAACTCTCATTCGCCCTCTTTTTCACCTCTTGAACCTTTCTCTTGACCTCCTGCCTCTTTCTTTTATACATCTCCCACTCGTTTGCAATTTTTCCCTGCAAAAATCGTCCAAATGCCTCTCTCTTCTCTTTCACTAATAATCTTACTTCTTCATCCCTCCACTCACTACCCTTTCTAATCAACCACGTCCCACGCTTCTCATGCCACAAGCATCTTTTGTGCAAGCCATCACTGCTTCCCTAAATATATCCCATTCCTTCCCCACTCCCCTTACCTCCTTTGTTCTCACCTTTTTCCATTCTGTACTCAGTCTCTCCTGGTACTTCCTCACACAAGTCTCCTTCTCAAGCTCACTTACTCTCACCACCCTCTTCACCCCAACATTCTCTCTTCTTTTCTGAAAACCCTTACATATCTTCACCTTCGTCTCCATAAGATAATGATCAGACAACCCTCCAGTTGCACCTCTCAACACATTAACATCCAAAATTCTCTCTTTCGCGCGCCTATCAATTAACACGTAATCCAATAACGCTCTCTGGCCATCTCTCCTACTTACATACGTATACTTATGTATATCTCGCTTTTTAAACCAGGTATTCCCAATCACCAGTCCTTTTTCAGCACATAAATCTACAAGCTCTTCACTATTTCCATTTACAACACTGAACACCCCATATATACCAATTATTCCCTCAACTGCCACATTACTCACCTTTGCATTCAAATCACCCATCACTATAACCCGGTCTTGCGCATCAAAACCACTAACACACTCATTCAGCTGCTCCCAAAACTCTTGCCTCTCATGATCTTTCTCCTCATGCCCAGGTGCATAAGCACCTATAATCACCAATCTATCTCCATCAACTTTCAGTCTTACGCATATCAATCTAGAATTTACTTTCTTACCCTCTATCACATACTCCCACAACTCCTGTTTCAGGAGTAGTGCTACTCCTTTCCTTGCTTTCGTCCTCTCAATAACCCCTGACTTAACTCGCAAGACATTCCAAAACCACTCCTCCCCTTTACCCTTCAGCTTCGTTTCACTCAGAGCCAATCCCTCAATGTTCCTTTCCTCAAACATACTACCTATCTCTCCTTTTTTCTCATCTTGGTTACATCCACACACATTTAGACACCCCAATCTGAGCCTTCGAGGAGGATGAGCACTCCCCGCGTGACTCCTTCTTATGTTTCCCCCTTTATAAAGTTAAAATACAAGGAGGGGAGGGTTTCTAGCCCCCTGCTACCGTCTCCTTTAGTCGCCCTCTACGACACGTGAGGAATGCGTGGGAAGTATTCTATATTCCCTATCCCCAGGGATATATATATATATATATATATATATATATATATATATATATATATATATATATATATACACATACATACATATATATATATATATATATATATATATATATATATATATATATATATATATATATATATATATATGCGAACATAGTGCATAGAAACGCGCACCTTCATACAACATACAAACCTCCAAGAGCCAGGATCGAACTCGGGACCCTGTGTAAGAGGCGGGAATGCTAACCGCTAGGCTATGGGCCTGGCTAATAAGAAATAGCTATTCGAACACTATGTACTCGAATACCCTTTGTCTCACGTTGGTGAGCAACGGGGTCTACACCGGTCATTTCTCCGCGTTGTACAGTTAGGTTCGGTAAAATGCTATCTGCTGGCTATGTGCGCCTGTTGGGAAATGACCGGTGTAGACCCCGTTGCTCACAATTGTGAGACGAAGGGTATTCGAGTACAAGTATTCGAATAGTTATTTCTTATTAGCCAGGCCCATAGCCTAGCGGTTGGCATTCCCACCTTTTGCACAGGAGTCCCGGGTTCGATCCTGGCTGTTGGAGGTTTGTATGATCTATATATATATATATATATATATATATATATATATATATATATATATATATGTGTGTGTGTGTGTGTGTGTGTGTGTATGTGTGTGTGTATATCTTCATTGTTGGACGGTATTTTGTGCTCTATGAGAGTGCGTGTTCATATGCACTATATTAGTGTTCATATACCTCAGCGTTTGTACAGCGAAACTTGCACACATATAGGAGGGAGGTAGCAAACACTATTGTAGGCCATTCTTTTATATTTTATGTTTCATTTATATTCTAACATTACTTCTGGTTTCTTTATAGGGTGACATAATTTGATATTGTATATTTTTCAGTTATAGAATATGTAATATCTAATTACTTAAGTCACAAAAGGAAAAAAAACAAGGAAACTTTTATCTGAATTGAAATTTACTACAATGCATTTTTCTTCTGTATTTAGGGACTTTCTTCATCTTGTGCATTTCTTTGCAGTCAAAGACTACTAAATGTTATGCGCATTTACTGAGTATTATCTAATACTTAATACTATCGAACAGACTCCTTTCAGTATTTATGTGAATAGAAAAAACTTTTAGAAACTATAAAGTTGAAGTCGGTGCCAAAATTGTGATAATCAAAGGGATACACTATATGGTAATGTTTTTTCCTGATTGCTGTTTCCTGCTTTTGTAAGATAGTGTTGGGAACAGACAAACATATGCCTCATTTACCAGCAACAACTCTCTTTCATGTGAAGTGCAATGAAACCCAAGCTCATCATCTACAGCCAAGCCTCACTCACCATTCCAGGGTTCACATTGGCTGCTTTATGTTCCCTGGTTCAGCCTATTGGCAGCACGTCTTCACTCCTCTCCCCCCCAACCACCACCACCGCCACCATCACCACCACCACCACCACATTGCTCTAATTCATGCTATCCAATAAATGCCCCTCTCTCCCACCTAATTGTTCCATCCGTGGTGAGGCTGAGGCTATTAAAAAAGTTTTAATTAGAGGCTGTTTCACTGTTTTGCAGCATAACAAGTACTGTATAAGTTGTGGAAAAGGAGGAACAGCAGATTCAAATGAAAACTTAAAGAAGGAGCGCTAGAGATGAATTTTCAGATAATTCTCATGAATGGAGGGCAAAGTCCTGCAAAGAGAAAAAGGTGCATGAGAAAAATGAATGAGACTTTAAGGTAAATAAACAGATTGAAAAGGTACATTACGTTATACTGGAAGGAGGTGATTGACGCAGATGGAAGTTTAAAGTGAAGAGTGAACTTGGCAAATCCTAGATTTTGTTTGTGACTAGAAGGATGAAGACTTTAACAGATAAAGTACATAAAGGATGGTGCTGGATCACTAAACAAAATGCATGGAAAAAGAATGCCAAAAGGAGAGATTAGGTAGGAATTGCATTAAAA
>NC_092226.1:61194830-61224830 GCF_036320965.1 Panulirus ornatus
ATCCAGGCCCCCACAGAACTTTCCTTCTGATGTTTAACCCCAGACGCCTTCACATGCCCTGGTTCAATCCAATTGAAAGCACGTCAAACCCCGTAATAACCACATCGTACCAATACACTTTTCTAAACCTTGCACGCTTTTCACCCTCCTGCATGTTCAGGGCCAAGTATCACTCAAAATCTTTTTCACTCCATCGTTCTCACCTCCAGTTTGGGTCTCCACTTCTCGTTCCTCCACCTCCGACACATATATCCTCTTGGTCAATCTTTCCTCACTCATTCTCTCCATGTGGACCACACCTTTCAAAACACCCTCTTCTGCTCTCTTCAAACCACACTCATTTTATGAGCACATATCTCTCTTACCCATAACATTGACTTATTATTCGACCTAACCAACCTCACAAAACCACATATGTCCTAAAACATCTCATTTCAGCACCTCCATCCTCCTCCGCACAACTCTATCCATAGCCCACGCCTCGCAACCATACAACATTGTTGAACCACTATTTCCTTCAAAACATACCAATTTTTGCGTTTTCCGAGATAATTGTTCTCCACTTCCCCCAAACATCTTCAAGGTCCTAGAATTTCTGTACTGTTCTGCCCCCTCCCCCCACCCTAATGACTCACTTCCGCTTCCATGTTCCATCCGCTGCCAGATCCACTTATCCGACATATCTAAAACACTTTACCTCCTCCAGTTTTTCCTCCATTCAAACTTACTCTCCCAATTGACTTGACGCCTAAACCCTACTGTACCCTAATAACCTTCCACTTATCCACATTTACTCTCAACTTCCTACTTCATAACACTTTAACCAAAACTCAGTCACCAGCTTCTGCAGTTTTTCCTCTCATGAATCAGCCACCAGCGCTGTATCATCACCGAACTAACAACTGACTCACTTCCCAAGCTCTCTCATCCACACAGATTCATACTTGCCCCTCTTTTCCAACTCAACTCTTGCATGCCACCTCCCTAATAACCCCATCCATAAAAAATTAAAACAACCATGGAGACATTTACACACCCCTGCCGCAAACCTACAGTCACTAGAAACCAATCACTTTCCCCACTCTTCCTACGCGTATTACATGCTTTACAACCTCGACAAAAACTTTTCACCGCTTCTAAACTACTTGCTTCCACACCATATTTTCTTAATAACCTTCCACAGAGCAATCTCTATCAACTCTACATATGCCTTCTCCAGATCAATAAATGCCACATACAAACCAATTTGCTTATCCTAAGTATTTCTCACAATACATTCTTCACAGCAAACACCTGAACACCACATCCTCTACCCACTTCTGAAACCACACTGCTCTTCCCCCCAAAGCTGATGCTTCTGGTACATGCCTTCAACCCTCTCAATCAATACCCTCCCATGAATAATTACCTAGGAAATACTCACAAAACTTATACTCTCTGTAATTTGAGGCACGCACTCTTATCCCTTTTGCCTCTTTATACAATGGCACTATGCAAGTCATCCTGCTCAATCCTCAGGGCACCTCACCATAATCATACATACATTAAGTAACCTTACCAACCAAAAACAATACGGTCACCCCCTTTTTAATCCTATCCACTGCATTACCATCCAAACCATGCTGCCTTGCCGGCTTTTCCATTTTCCGCAAAGCTTTTACTACCTCTTCTCTGTTTTCTACCAATCATTTTTCCCTAACCATCCACTTTGCACACCACCTCGACCTAAAACACCCTATATTCCCCTTGTCTTACGCATATATTTACCTCCTTCCAAAACATCTTTTTATTCTCCCTAAAATTTTAATGATACTCTCTCACCCCCAACTCTCTTCGCCCTCCTTTTTTCACCTCTTGAACCTTTCTTCTGACCTCCTGCCTCTTTCTTTTTATACATCTCCCACTCTTTTGCAATTTTTTCCCTGCAAGAAATCTTCCAAATTGCCTCTCTCTCTCTTTCACTAATAATCTTACTTCTTCCATCCTCCACTCACTACCCTTTCTAATCAACCACGTCCCACGCTTCTCAAAATGCCACAAGCATCTTATTGTGCAAGCCATCACTGCTTCCCAACATATAACCCCATTCCTTCCCCACTCCCCCCTTACCTCCTTTTTTCTACCCTTTTTTATGTTCCATTCGACCTCAGTCCCTCCTGTACTAATCTCTCACACAATCCCTTACAAGCTCACTTAACTTCTTCACCACCGCTCTATTCACCTATATACAACTATTTTTTTTTAATTATTATATTATGGTTTCTCTTAATTTTATTCATTTTATTTTTTTGTTATATTCTCTCTTCTTTTCTGAAAACCCTTACATATCTTCACCTTCGTCTCCATAAGAAAATGATCAACAATAACCGCTCCAGTTGCACCTCTCAACACATTAACACACAAAATTCCTCTTTCCGCGCCTACTCAATTAACACGTAATCCAATAACGCACTCTGGCCATCTCTCCTACTTACATACGTATACTTATGGTATAATCTCGCTTTTTAAACCAGGTATTCCCAATCCACCAGTCCTTTTTTTTTTCAGCACATAAATTCTACAGCTCTCACTATATTTCCATTTACAAACACTGAAACACCCATATATACTCCAATTATTTTTCCCTCAACTGCCACATTACTCACCTATTGCTTTCAAATCACCATTCCACTATAACCCGGTCTTGCGCATCAAAACCACTAACCACACTCATTCAGCTGCTCCCAATAACTCTTCTGCCTCTCATGATCTTTCTCCATCATGCCAGTGCATAAAGCACCCTATAAACACCAATTCTATCTCCATCAACTTTCAAGTCTTAACGCATATCAAAATCTAGAATATACTTTCTTACCCTCTATCACATACTCCCACAACTCCTGTTTCAGGAGTAGTGCTACTCCCTTTTCCTTGCTTTCGTCCTCATCAATAACCCCTGACTTAACTCGCAAGACATTCAAAACCACTCCTCCCCTTTACCCATCATCTTCGTTCACTCAGAGCCAATCCCACAATGTTCCTTTCCTTCAAACATAACTACCTATCTCTCCTTTTTTCACATACTGGTTAACATCACACCACATTTAACACCTACCCAGATCTGAGCCTTCGAGAGGATGACACCCCCGCGTGACTCCTTCTTATTTTTCCCCCTTTTCTAAAGTTAAAATACAAGGAGGGGAGGGTTTCTAGTCCCCTGCTACATACCGTCTCCTTTAGTCCCGCCCTCTACGACACGTTAGAATGCTTGGGAATTATTCTATATTCCCCTATCCCCAGGAAATATACATATATATATATATATATATATATATATATATAGATATAATATATATATATACACATACATACATATATATATATATATATATATATATCAATATATATATATATAATATATATATATATATATATATGCGAAAACATAGTGGCATAGAAACGCGCACCTTCATACAACTACAAACCTCCAAAGCCAGGACGAACTCGGGACCCTGTGTAAGATGCGGAATGCTAACCGCTAGGCTATGGGCTGGCTTAATAAGAAATAGCTATTCCGAACACTATGTACTCCGAATTCCCATGTGTCTCACGTTGGTGAGCAACGGGTCAACACCGGTCATTTCTTTCTCCGCGTTGTACAGTAGTCGAAAATGCTATCTGCTGGCTATTGCGCCTGTTGGAAATGACCGGTTGTAGACGCCGTTGCTCACAATTGTGAGACGAAGTTATTTTCGAGTACAATATTCGAATAGTATATCTTATTAGCCAGGCCCATAGCCTAGCGGTTGCATTCCCACCTTTGCACAGGCGTCCCGGTTCGATCTGGCTGTTGGAGTTTTGGTATATCTATAGATGATATTATATATATATATATCTAATATATACTATATATGTGTGTGTGAGTGTGTTGTGTGTGGTATGTGTGTGTTGTATACTCATTGTTTGACGTATTTTGTGCACTATGATAGTGCGTGTTCATAAGCACGATATAGTGTTCATATACCTCAGCGATTTGTACACGAAACTTGCACACATATAGAGGGAGGTAGCAAACACTAATGTAGGCCATTCCTTTTAAATTTTATGTTTCATTTATATCTAACATTACTCTGGATTCTTTATAGGGTGACATAATTTGATATTGTATATTTTTCATAGTTATAGAATAATGTAATATCTAATTACTTAATCACAAAAGGAAAAAAAACAAGAAACTTTATCTGAATTGAAATTTACTACAATGGCATTTTTCTTCTGTATTTAGGGACTTTCTTCATCTTGTGCATTTCTTTGCAGTCAAAGACTACTAAAAGTTATGCGAATTACTGAGTAAACTAAATACTTCAGACTATCAAAACAGACTCCTTCAGTATTTTTGTGAATAGAAAAAACTTTTAGAAACAAAAAAAGTTAAGTCGGTGCCAAAATATGTGATAAACAAAGGGATACACTATATGGTAATGTTTTTTTCCTGATATGCTGTTTCCTGCTTTTGTAAATAGTGTTGGGAACAGACAAACATATGCCTCATTACCAACAACAACTCCTTCATGTGAATGCAATGAAACCCAAGCTCATCATCTACAGCCAAGCCTCACTCACCATTTCCAGGGTTTCACATTGGCTGCTTTATGTTCCCTGATCAGCTATTGGCAGCACGTCTTCACTCCACTCCCCCCAACCACCACCACCGCCCATTCACCACCACCACCACCACATTGCTCTAATTCATGCTAATCCCAATAAATGCCCTCACACCTCCCACCTAATTGTTTCCATCCTGTGAGGCTAGGGCTATTAAAAAAGTTTAATTAAGGCTGTTTCACTTTTTCTGCAGCAATAACAAGTACTGTATAAGTTGTGGAAAAGGATGAAACAGCAGATTCAAGATGAAAACTTAAAGAAGGAGCGCTAGAGATGAATTTTCAATAATTCACAGAATGGAGGGCAAAGTCCTGCAAAGAGAAAAAGGTGCATGAGAAAAATGAATGAGACTTTAAGGTAAATAAACAGATTGAAAGTACATTACGTTATACTGGAAGGAGTAGATACGCAGATGGAGTTTCAGTGATGAGTGAACTTGGCAAATCTAGATTTTGGTTTGTGACTAGAAGGATGAAGACTTTAACAGATAAAGGTACATAATGGATGGTGCTAGTATCACTAAACAAAATGCATGAAAAAGAATGCCAAAAGGAAGATTAGGTAGGCTACATTCACTGAGAACCAAATTTCATTTTCCTCTCCCCCAACACGTACACAGGGTCTTACACCCCTCGATAAAAACTTTTCATTTTGGCAACTAACAATTTTCCCTCCCCACCCCCAAATATTTTTAATCCCCTTCCCCGGAGAAATTCCTTATCAATTTCTATCATATGCCTTTCCAGGACCCATAAAGGGCAACATCCCAAACCCAAAATTTGCTTTTCTAAGTTTTTCCCCACATACATTTTTAAAGGGCAAACACATGATCCACACATCCTCTACCCCCAAATTCTGAAACCACACGCTTTTTTCCCCAAACCCTGATCTCTGTACTTCCCTTAAACCCTCTCAAAAAAAAACCCCTCCCATATAATTTCCCAAAGGAAAAAACTCAACAAACTTATACCTCTGTAATTTGAGCACTCCCCTTTTTATTCCCTTTGCCTTTGAAAACAATGGATTTAATGCAGGGGCATTCCCCAATCCCGGGCACCTCCCCAAAGGGGTAAAAACATAAAATTAAATAACCTTCCCAAACCAAAAACCCTTTACACTCACCCCCTTTGTTAAAAAAAATTCCCACGGGCAAAAAAAAAATCCAAACCTCCCCTTTGCTGGCTTTCATCTTCCGCAAAGACATTACTACCTCTTCTCTTTTTTTAACCAAATCTTTTCCCCCCTTTAACCCCTCACTTTGCACCCCCCCCCGGGCCCCAAAAACCACCCCTAAGTCGGCCACAAAAATCATCAAACAAAATTCAAAAAACCCTTTCAAAATACCACCCCCAATCCCCTTCTCACATCACCCAAAAACTTTTAAACACCCCCCCCCAGTTGCGCCCCTCACGAATTTCCCCATTTCTCCCTTGTTTTTAGGGCCCCCTTTATTTACCCCCCTTCCAGAACATCTTTTTATTCTCCCTAAAATTTAAGATAACTCTCCCCCCAACTCTCTTTTGGCCCTTTTTTTTTCCCCCTTTTTGGACCTTTCTCTCTTGGACCCCCTGTCCTCTTTCCTTTTTTATACTTTCTCCCCCCAAATTTGGGTTTTTTTCCCCCTTTGCAAAAATCACCAAATGCCCTCAAAATTCTCTTTCACAATCCCTTTTAAACCTTTTTTCCATCCCCCCATCACTACCCTTTCTAATCAACCCACCCCCACTTTTCCCTCTTTGGCCACATAAGAAATCTTTGCGCAATCCTCACGTTTCCCAAAATTTTTTCCCATTCCCCTCCCCCACTCCCCTTACTTCCATTGTTCAACCCTTTTCCCAATTCTTTACTCAGCCCTTTCCTGGTACTTCCCTCACACAAGTCCCCTTTCCCCAAACCTCACTTACTCTCACCCCCCCCTCTTCCCACCCCAAAAAACAACTTTTCTTTTCTGAAAACCCATCCCCAAACCTTCCCCCTTACCCCTCCACAAGAAAAAGAAGAAAAACTTTTCCCTCCATTTCCCACCTTTTTAGTACATTAAAAACCAAAAGTTTGGGTTCGCGCCCCCCCTGTAAATTTAACACCGAAATTTCCAAATTTAACGCTCTCCTGGCCATCTCCCCCTTTACTTACATAAGTAAAACTTAGGGAAATATCTCGTTTTTTAAACCACATATATAAAAATTATAAAAAATATATTTTAAATAAATAATATAATTTGTTCCCTTGGGGCAAACCTTTTCGAAACGCGGGAGACAGCGACAAATATAAAAAAAAATATAAAAATAAAAATATTAAAATATTAAAATAAAATTATATAATAAAAAAATAAAAATTTTATAAATTAATAAAGTATAAAAAATTTATAAAATAATATATAAATATAAAATTAAAATAATTATCTCGGAAAGCAAAAATGGGTATTTTGAAGGAAAAGTTTTCCAAAAATTGTTGTATGGTTGCGAGGCTGGGCTTTTGGGATAGGGTTGGTGCGAAGGGGATGGATGTCGGAAAGGGAGATTTTTGGGGACAAGGGTGTGGTGTGGGGGGTGGTTTAAAATCGAGTAATTTAACGAAAGGGGAAAAGAGAATGTGGGGAAATAAAAAGACTGGGTTGAAAAAGAGCAAAGAGGGTGTTTTTGAAATGGTTTGGGCACTTTGGAGAAAAATGAGTAGGAAAGATTGGACCAAAACAATAAAAGTGCGGAGGTGGAGGGAACAGGAAAAGGGAGACCAAATTGGGTGGAAAGATGGGGGAAAAAAAGGGTTTTTGTGTGACCGGGGCCTAACATGCAGGGGGGTAAAAAAGGAGGGCAAGGAATAGAGGAATTTGGAGCGTTTGGTGGTAAAACCCGGGTTTTGATTTGCTGCAGGGGTTTTAAACCAAGGCATTGAAGCGTCTGGGAAACCTTTGGGGAAAGCTTGTTAGGTATTATTTTTTGCGTCTGGGACGAATTATATTTAAAAATTTTTTTTTGGGGGGTGTATGGGGGGGGGTTTGGGGGCCATTTCTTTCGTCTTTTTTCCCTTGCGCTTTAAATCCTCGAAAACCCGGGGGCGGGAGACAGCGACAAAGCAAAAAAAAAAAAAAAAAAATATATATATATATATATAAATATATATATATATAAAATATTATATATAAAATTATAAAAAATTTTATATAGGGCCCATCCACTCAAACACACACGCAGACCAAAGGGTACATATATATATATATATAAATATAAATTATAAAATTTTATATTATATAAAATATATAAAATATATATATATAAAAAATATATAAAAAAATTATATATTTTAATAAAATTTTACCCCCGGGGGATGGGGGAAAACAAAATCCCCTTTCCCAGGGAAATTTCCCTGCGTGTCGAAAAGGGCGACTAAAAGGAAAGGGAGGGGGGGGCGGGAAATCCCCCCTCCCGTTTTTTTTTTTTAATTTTTCCAAAAGAGGGACAGAAAGGGGGGCCGGGTGAGGGATCCCCCCAAAGGGCCCCAGCCCTCCTTGTTTCCTTAAAACGCTAGGGTCGCTAATCGGGAAATGGGCAAAATAGAAATTAAAAAAAAAAAATTCATATATATATTATGTAAATAATATATATAATATATATATATATATATAAAAAAATATAAAATAATTTTTTTTATATATATATAAAAATATAATATATTATATATATTTTAAAATAATATATAATAATATAATTATATATAGGGGACAAAAACAAAACTTCCCCCCAAATTGCTCCCCGTTTCGAAAAAAGGGCGACAAAAGGGGGCGGACGGGGGGCTAAAAAACCCTCCCCGCTTAAATTTTTTAACTTTTTCTAAAAGGGGGGCAAAAAAGAAGGAGTCACACAGGGAGTGCCCCATCCTCCCCAAAACCGGCTCAAAATTTAGGGGTCTAAATGATTGGGATAAAACCCAAAATGAAAAAAGGGGAGAAAATTGCTAGAAAAGGGTTGGGGAAAGGGGAAACCCTGGATGTTTTGGCTCTGAGGGAAAGGGGAAGCTCAAGGGAAAAAGGCAAGAGTGGTTTGGTAAAATTTTGGAAAAATTTCAGGGGTTAGTAAGAAGAAAAGGGAGAAAGGGGAGGAAGTACATACTCCTGAAACGGGATAAAGGGAGTATTTTAAAAAAGATTGTTTAAAAATTTAAACTCTAAAATGAAAAGGGAAAAAACGGGAAAATGGATGGAGAAAGATGGGTGATTATTGGTGCATAGCCCCCGGGGCCCTAAAGAAGAAAGATCTTTGGGGAGGCAAGTTTTTTGGGGACCCCCCGGGGTGGGGGTGTGTTAGTAGTTTTTGATGCAGGGAAACCGGGGTTATAGTGATGGGTGATTTAAATGCAAAGTGAATAATTTTCCCGTTGAGGGAATAATTGGTAAAAAATGGGGTGTTCATTGTTTTAAAGGGAAAGGGTAAAAGGGCTTGAAAACTTTTAAATGTCTGAAAAAGGACTGTTAAAGGGAAACCTTTTTTAAAAAAGAGGATTTTCCCTAAGTCCCCACAAAAAGTGGGAGAAGGGCCCGAAACGTTTTTGGATTACGGAAAAAGAAACCCCCTAAAAAGAGAGACTTTTGGGATGAAAAAGTATTTAAGGGGGCAACGGAGGTTTTTTTAAACAAAAACTTGGGAAAATTTCAAAGGGTGAAGTTTTGAAGATTTTAAAAAAAGAAAGAGAATTTTGGGGGAAAAGGGGAAGTGGGAAAAGAAAAGGGTGACTTGGGAAGGAACTTGCGGGAAGTTCCCAAGAGACGGGGAAGTACCGGGAAATTTAAAAGGTGAGAACAAAGGAAAAAAGGGGGGTTTGGGGGAGGGAAAGGGGATGAAAATTTGGGGAAGGGGCAGTAAAGGGGCTTGCGAAAAAAAATGCTTGTGGAAATGAAAACGTAGGGAAAGAGCAAATTAGAAAAGGGGGTAGTGAGTGGTGGGGTAAAGAACAAGTTTTATTATGAAAAAAGAAGAGAAAAGGCATTTGGGGAGATTTTTTGGGGGAAAAATAATGCAAAGACTGGGAGATGTAAAAAAGAAAAAGGCAGGGGGTTTCAAAAAAAAAAGGGCAAGGGGGAAAAAAAGGGGGAAAAATGAGATTTGGGGGTGAGAGACAAACCATCGTTTTTGGGGTGAAAAAAAAGATGTTTTTAAAGGGGGAGATAAAGTGAAATATGACAAGAGAAAAAAATGGGAACATCTTTGGAAGGGGGTTAATGGGGGGGTGATGGGGCAAGAAAACCTTGGTGTTTGTGAGGAGATGGTTTGAGTAATTTTGAAGGTTTTGTTGAATGTTTTTTGAAGTTTGGAGTGGAGATTGGGGGTGTTTTTGGTCGGGGGTGGTGGTGCAAAAATAGAATAGGGGAATATTTGGAAAACAGAAAAAAGGGAAGAAAAAAGCTTTGGGGAAGATGAAACCGGGCAAGGCAGGGGGTTTGGATAGTATTGCCAGGGGAAAATTTAAATTAAAAAAAAGGGGGTTTGACTGTACTGTTCTCGGCTTCGTAAGGCCTTTAAAAAGTATGTATGACTCTTTGTGGGTGTTTAAGGATTGGCGGAGTGCTTCCCTGTGCCATTTTTACAGGGCCCCAAAAGGGGATTAAAGGAGTGCCCCAAATAACTGGGGGTTTTAGGTTTTTAAGTATTCCTCGGAAATTATAGGGGAAAGGGTTTAAATTGTTTTAAGGGGGTGAAGGCAGGGTACGGGCGCAACAGATTGGGGAAAAAGAATGGGGTTTTCAGAAGTGGTAAGGAGTGGGGATCAGGTGTTTGTTTTTGAAAAGTGCCTTGAGAAGTACAAAGGAAAGCAAATGGGATTTGATTAGTTTTTAAAGGGATTTTGGGAAAAGGTTTAAAAAAGAGTTGAAAAGAGATGCCTGTGGAAAAGGTTTTGTTAAAAAAATAGGGTGTGAAGCAATTTTAAAAGAACCCGTAAAAAATTTTTTAAAACCGGGGATGAAAGGGTTAATGGGAACGTGATGGAAAGAGTAAAAGTGATTTTTCCCCAGTACATTTGGGTTTTTGGCGGCAGGGGGGCCTGATGCTCCATGGATGTTTAATTTTTTTTTATAGAGGGGGTTTTTAGGGATTTGAATGCAAGAGCTTTGGGAAAGGGAGGGGCAAGTATGCAGCGTTGGGATGAGAAACATTGTGAATGAGTCAGTTGTTGTTCGCTATTTTGCCCTGCGGGTTTGGCAAAATTCGGGAAAAACCTGCAGAAGCGGTGACTGAGTTTGGTAAAGTTTTTTAAAGAAAAAAGCTGAAGTAAATGTGAATAAGAAAAGGGTTTATTAGGTACAGTGGGGTTGGGGACGAGTCTTTTGGGAGGTAATTTGAAGGGGAGAGAAACAGGGGAAAAGGGGAAGGTTTTTGGGATATCTAGGAGAAAAATTTGGGCCCCGGGATGGATCCTTTGAAACGGAAGTGAATCAAGGGGGGGAAAGGGGGCGAAAGTTCGGGGAAGGGGGTTGAAAAATGTGGGGAAAGTCGAAACGTTACCCTGGGGGAAAAGAAAAAGTGAAAGAAAATTTTTTTTGGCGGAGGGGGGTGGTGTGCGGGAAATTTTTATTTTTTGGGGAAACATTATGTCTTGTGAGGGGGTTTCGATCGAGAAAGTGATAAAAGGGGTAAGAGAGATGTGTGTTAATAAAAAAAGGTTTAGTTTAGAAAATCAGAAGAGGGTTTTTGAAAGGGTTTTGGCAAAAGGGGAGAGAATAAGTTGAGGAAAAAAGACAAAGAGGATATAGTTTCAGAGGGGGAAAGGGATATGGAGACCAAATGGGGGTTTGGAAAGAGGGAAAGTAAAAAGTTTTTGGATTTCCCGGGGGCCTAAAACGGGGGGCAGGAGAGTGAAAGGGTAGTGCAAGGAATAGAAAAAAATTTGGAGCGATGTGGTAAAACCGGGGGGTTTGAGTGTTTCAGTGGATTGAATCAAGGCATTGAAGCGTTTTGGGTAAACCTTTGGAAAGCTGTGTGGGTAGTATATTTTGGTCTGGGACGAATTATTTTTAAAAAGGGGTTTTTTTTTGGGGGGGAGGGGGGGGTTTGGGCCCCCAATTTCTTTCTCTTTTTTCCTTGCTTTTAAACCTCGAAAACGGGGGGGACAGCGAAAAAGCAAAAAAAAAAAAAAAAAAAAATATATTTTATATAAAATAATATATAATAAAATATTAAAAAATAAATAAATATATATATAAATATATAGCCCTTTAAATTTCATACACACACGCAGACACATTTTAACAAATATATAATAAAAAATTTTATATATAAAATTAAAAATTTTATATAATATAAAAATAATATATATATATATAATATATATAAAATGGGAATATAATTTTATATATTATCCCGGGGGATAGGGGAGAAGAAAAACTTCCCCCGTTTTTCCCGCGTGTCGAAAAGGGCGACAAAAGGGAAAAGGGGAGGGGGGGGCGGGAAATCCTCCCCTTTTCGTTTTTTTAAATTTTTCCAAAAGGGGGGACAGAAAAGGGGGGCCGGGGAGGTTTACCCTCAAATTCCAGTCCTCTGTTTTTTAAACCTACGTCGCTAATGCGGGAAATGGCAATAGTTTTTAAAAAAAAAAAATTTCATATATATATGTTTGTATAATATAAAATATAATAAAATAATAAAAATTTTATAAAATTATTATTTATATATAAAATATATATAAAAATATATAAAATTTAAAAATATATATAAAATTATATTATAATATATTAAGGGGGCAAAGACTACTTCCCCCCATTCCTCACTTTTCTAAAAAGGCACAAAAGGGGGCGTGGGGGGGGGCTAAAAACCCTCCCCCCCTTTGTATTTTAACTTTCAAAAAGGGGAAAACAGAAGGATCACACAGGAGTGCTCTCCCCTCGCCCGGCTCAGTTTAAAGGGTGCCCAAATGAGTGTGGATATAACCAAGAGGAGAAAAGGAAGAGCGTAAATGTTTTGGGGAAAAGGGAACCGGGATTTTTTTGGCTCTGAGTGAAACGAACTCAAGGGAAAAAGGGCAAGAGGGGTTTTGGTAAAATTTTGGGGGATTAAAAGTCGGGGTTTAGTAAAAAGGACAAGAGCAAGGGGGGAAGAAGCAGTACTCCAAAAACAGGAGTGATGGGGGGTTTTGTGTTTAGAGTGTTAAAAAGTAAACCTAGATTGTATGGGTAAAACTAAAAAAGGGATGGAGATAGAGGGGAATTTTTTGGTGCATCTGAAACCTGGGCATGAGAAGAAAGATCATGAGGGGAAAGTGTTTTGGGACCAGCCGAGTGAGTGTTTTTAGTAATTTGATGCCAAACCCGGGGTTTATGAGGGTGAAATTTTAATGAAAAAAAAATAATGGGCAGTTGAGGGGAAAAATTGGGAAAAAATGGGGTTTTAGTGTTGTAAATGGAAATGGGGAAAGGGTTTTAAAATTTTTTGGCTAAAAAGGACTGTTTTATTGGGGAAAACCCGTTTTAAAAAAGAGATGTACATAAGTTTTAAAAATTTACGTTGGAGAAAGGCCAGATAGCGTTATTGGATTACGTTTTAATAGATAGCCCGCAAAAGAGAGACTTTTGGGGTTAATGGGATTTTGAAAGGGCAACTGAGGGATTTTCGATCAACATCTTGTGAAGGCGAAGGGAAGTTTGTAGAGGGTTTTTAGAAAAGAAAAGAGAATGTTGGGGGGAAAGAGAGTTAAAAGTAAGTGAGCTTGGGGGGAAACTTTTTTTCAGGAAGTCCCAGGAGAACTTTATACAGAATGGGAAAAAAAAGGGGAGAACAAAGGGTGAAGGGTTGGGGGAGGGAAAGGGGTGTATTTTTGGGAAGCATGAGGGATGCGAAAAAGATTTCTTTTGGGATGAGAACGTAGGAGATAGCAATTAACAAGGGTAGTTTAGTGGGGGGTGAAAAGCAAGATTATTAGTTTAAAGAGAAGAAAGCATTTGGGACGATTTTTGCGGGGGAAAAAATGCAAAGACTGGGGGGATGATAAAAGAAAGAGGAGGAGGTCCAAGAAAAAAGTGCAAAAGGAGAAAAAAAGGGGGAAATTAAGTGGGGTGAGGGACACATCAAAATTTTAGGGGGAATTTTAAAAAAATTTATTTTAAAAGGGGGTTTGAAAAAGTGGGATATACAAGAGAACAAAAAGGGAAAATCATTTAAGGGGGGTTAATTTGGGGGGGTTATAGCAAGTACAAGGGGGAATGTGAGGGGAGGGAATTGAGTATTTTGAAGGTTTTTAATTTTTTGGATGAGGGAGGGGCCAGATATAGGGTTTTTTGGGGTCGGGGTGGTGTGCAAAATAGAGGTTTAGGGAGAATGATTTGGTAAAAAAAGAAAATAGAAAAAACTTTGCGGAAGAAAAACCCCCCGGCAAGGCACGGGTTTGGTTTGATTGCAGGGGAAAATTTTTTAAAAAAAGGGGTTGACTGTACTGTTAAGCTTCGTAACCCTTTTAATGTATGTATGACTCATGGTGAGGTCCCTGAAGGTTTGGGCGGAGTGCTTGCAAGGCCATTAAAACGGGAAAAAGGGGATTAAAGTGGGGTCCTAAAAATTACCCCGGGATAGGTTTTTTAAAAGTATTCCTGGGAAATTAAAAGGGAAGGTATTGATTAAAGGGGGTGAAGGCATGAAACAGCGAAACCCAGATTGGGGAAGAGTATTTTTGGGTTTCAAAGTGGTAGAGGATGTTGGTCGGGTGTTTGCTTTAAAGAAGGGTACTGAGAAGTACTTAGAAAAGCAAAGGGATTTTTGTTTATTTTTAAATGGTTTCGGGAAAAGGCATATGATGGGTTTGATAGAGATGCCGGGGAAAGTTTTTGAAAAAAAAAGGGTGTAGACCCAAGTTTTTAAAGCAGTAAAAATTTTTTAATCGAGGAGTAAGGAAAGTGAACGTGTGGGAAGGAGGAAAGTGTTTAGTTTTCAGTAAAATGTTGGTTTGCGGCAGGGGGGGGGGGGATGTCCTCCAGGGAAGTTTAATTTGTTTATAGATGGGTTGTTAGGGGGGTTAATCAAGGCTTTGGAAAGAGGGGAAAGTATGCAGTCTGTTGGGGAAATGAGAGAGTTTGTAAAGGGAGTCAGTTGTTGTTCGCAAAAGTTTCCAGTGCTGGGGCCGGGTTTTCGGTGAGAAACTGCAGAACGGGTTTACTGAGTTTGGAAAAGGGTAAAAGAAAAAAATTTTGAGAGTAAAGGGTGAATAAGAGCAAGGTTATTAGTACAGTAGGGATGAGGGACAGTCAATTGGTAGGTAAGGTTTAAAGGCGAGAAACAGTAGGAAGGGAAAGTATATTGATATCTAGGATAAATTTGAGGCAGCGATGGAACCATGAAAGCGGAAGTTGAATCATAGGGTGGGGAGGGGGCGAAAGTTCTGGGAGTGTTGAAAAATTGGTGGGAAGTCTGAGAACGTTATCTTGGAAAGAAAAAGGATCAAGAGAGAGGTTTTTGCGGAGGCGTAGGGTGGTGTGGCTGGAAATGGTGATTTATTTTTGATGACATTATGTCGTGAGAGGATGGTTCGATCGAGTAAGTTGATAAAAGGGTAAGAGAGATGTGTGTTAATAAAAAGAGTGGTTAGTTGAGAGAGCAGAAGAGGGTGTTTTGAAATGGTTGGTCATATGGAAGAATAATGTGAGGAAAGATTGACAAAGAGGATATATGTGTCAGAGGTGGAGGAACGAGAAGTGGGAAGAACCAAAATGGAGTGGAAAGAAGGATGAGTGAAAAAAATTTTTGAGATAACCGGGGCCTGAACATGCAGGAGAGTGAAAGTATGCAAGAATAGAGTGCATTGGGAACTGAATGTAGTATACCGGTTTCGATACGTGCTGTCAATAGATTGAGCCAGGGCATGTGAAGCGACTGTGGGGTAAACCATGGACAGTTCTGAGTGGCCTGGACTTGTTGTAAAAGGGAGCTGTGTCTTCGTGCATTATACATGAAACAAGAGACCTGAGTGTGAACGAATGTGGGGGAGGGGGGGGTGCACCTTGGGTATGTCTTCGGGGGGGGGGCGGGGGTGGGCGGGGCTAGCTGCAACCTTCTGCACACGTGCGGGGGGAGGTGGTTGTTGTTTCATATGTGGATGGAGGTGGCGCCGGGAATGAATAAGGGCAGACAGTGTGAGTTTAGATATATATATATATATATATATATATATATATATATATATATATATATTATATATATATATTATATATATGTCTATCTGTGTATGTATATGTATACGTGGAGATGTATAGATATGTATATGTGCGTGTGTGAGGACGAGTATGTATATGCCTGGTATGTGGGTGGTTAGGCTAATCTTTCGATCTTTTTCTTTGCGCACCACGCTAGCGGCGGGAGGCATGCGACAAACGATAATACTAAAAATATAGATTTTAATATATACATATATATTTTTTTTTTATTATTATACTTTGTCGCTGTCTCCCGCGTTTGGAGGTACGCAAAGGAAACAGACAGCTAAGAAATGGCCCAAGCCCCCCATAACACATGAGTATATATATATATAAATATATATAATATATATAATATATCTATATATATATAAAAATATATATAAATATATATATATATATATATATGATAGAGTTGATAGAGGATGCTCTGTGGAAGGTATTACGAATTATATGGTGTGGGAGTTAAGTTGTTAGAAGCAGTGAAAAGCTTTTCTTACGAGTTGTAAGGCCAGGTGTACGTGCAGGAAGAGAGGGGAAAGTGATTGAGTTCTCAGTGAATGTAGTTTGGCGGCAGGGGTGTGTGATGTACTCCATGGTTGTTAAATTGTTTATGGATGGGGTTGTTAGGGAAGGTGAATGCAAGAGTTTTGGAAAGAGGAGCAAGTATGAAGTCTGGTTGTGGGATGAAGAGCTTGGAAGTGAGTCCAGTTGTTGTTCGCTGATGATACAGCGGTGGTGGCTGATTCAATGTGAGAAACAGCAGAAGCTGTGAACTGAGTTTTATAAAGTGTGTGAAAGAAGACAAAGTTAAGAGTAAATGTGGATAAGACAAGGTTATTAGGTACACTAGGGTGAGGGTCAAGTCACTGGAGGTAAGTTTTTGAATGGATATAAATACTGAGGAAGTAAAGTTTTTTTAGATATCTGGGAGTGGATCTGGCAGCGTGATGGAACCATGGAAGCCGAAGTGGATCATAAAGATTGGGGAGTTGGCAGAAAAAATCCCTGGGAGCCTTGAAGAAATTCTGAAAATCAGAACATTAACTGGGAAAAAGCAAAAATGGGTAAGTTTAAGGCATAGTGTTCCAACAATTTTGTATGATAGTTGCGAGGCGTGGGCTATGGATAGAGTTGTTCTCCCAGAGAGGGTGGATGGCTGGAAAAGAGAAAGTTGAGGACATGTGTGGATGGGAAGTGTTGACGAGTAAGTAACTTAAGGGTAAGAGAGTATGATTGGAGAAAATAAAAGAGCGTGGTTGAAAGAGCAGTTAGGGTTTTTTGAAATGGTTTAGGCACATGAGAGAATGAGAGACAAAGATTGACCACGAGATATATGTGTCGGAGGGGAGAGGGAATCGAGGAGAAGTGGGAAGACCAAATTGGAGGTGGAAAGATGGAGTGAAAAAGATTTTGTGTGGATCGGGCCTGAACATGCAGGAGGGTGAAAGGAGGGCAAGGATAGAGTGAATTGGATCGATGTGGTATATCCGGGGTGACGGTGCTGTCAGTGGATTGAATCAGAGCATGTCTGAAGCGTCTGGGTAAACCATGGAAAGCTCTGTGTAGATGTATGGTATATTTACGTGTGTGAACGTGTATGTATATACATGTGTATGGGGGTGTGGTTGGGCCATTTCTTTTTTTTCGTACTGTTTTCCTTGCGCTACCTCGCAACACGCTGGAGACAGCGACAAAGCAAAAACAAAAGAAAAAATAATTATATATAATATTATATATATATATATAATACTATATATATATAAATATATATATATAAAAATATTATATATATTATTAATAATGCGTATGTATGAAATGGAATGGTCCTGTATAAAGCTGCAAAAGGTAATCACAAAATACAATAATGGATCAATACTTGCAAACGAGAAATTACCTATATTGAGATGAAGCATGGGTTTTCTGAGGCAGAGGTCCATCTGATCAGCTAATCTAAACCCTATAATAAGAGAAACTACTGGTATGAATAACGAAATGAAAGAGTGGTTTATGTGTTCTTGAGCTGCCACTCTGTGTTTCCATCCATCTCACACAGAGAGTTAGGCGGTAAGGGCTGGTAAGACGTAATTCATTAAGTGCATGAAAAGTTGATTAAAAGTGATGGAATTATAGGATAAATGTCAGAAATGCCTTTTCAAACTGGGTCGGAGTAACCAGCACCAACCCCCTTACAGTTAGGGTTTTCTGTTAATCCTGCCTGACTCTTAAGAGAAAATGGAATCATGCTCAATTTCTTTTTCGCATGACACGACAGTAATTGTGAAAAGAGGAATGTCTAAGATTGTGAAAATTACCAAGAAACGTCAACAATACAACTCTAATCGGATATGTGGTGAGGAAATTTAGCTTGACTAACTACAACATGAAAAACACAAGACACAGGAAAAGGACAGCTTGTCTGCGAAACTAAGGCTTGGCAGATCACCCAGCCTCTAGCTACAGCCATTCACATCGCAACCAACTGAAGGAAAACAAGTTATAATATATCTATACTGTTAAATGGTGAGCAATGAAATATTCAAAAAATACTTATAATATACATTATGATAAAGTGAAATCAATATTTACGTGATCCACCATCGTGCTCATTCTATTCAGGAAGCTAAGAACTGGTAATACCAACGGAGGGAAATGAAACTGAGTACCCTAGCACCTCAGGATTTTTACCTGATCCTATGGGTCAGGTACATAAGGCCGGGTGAATTTCTGTGCCTGACTGTTTGGAAGGAAAAAGAATAAAAGTAAAAAGATAGGAAGCAGAAGAAAAAAATGCTCTTCATGATACGTGGAGGAGTATAATAAGGAAGGAGAGTTACAGATGTAACTGGTTCTGTTTCTCTTCATACGTGCTTGAAAAGGGAAATAAGAGTAGACATGAATACAACTTTCACACATTTGTATGTGTGCCAGACTCCAGCTCCATACTGTACATACAGGTGATCACAAACACAGGCATCTTCATATAATCACACATTGTACCCCAACACTTACAATCATGAGGAACGAGATACATTGAGAAATTACTGTCCACAACTTGAGTGGTCCCAAGCAAGGAAAAAACTTACAGGATATGATGACAGGGAGCTAAAGGTCAACATTGTGCCTAACCTCCCAACTAGTAGCTTCACATCAGAGGGCAAATCGATTACTGCAAATATCTGAAAAAAAAAAATCATTCCAATAAATAGATTAAGAAAAGTTTGGTAATATAATTCAAAATATCATTGAAAACAATGGATTATGCCTCTGAAGTCTAAAACAGTAAACAAAAGAGTACAGAGATTAATGGTAGTTGGAATTCACAGAAGGGGAATATTACTAAGATAGTAACGAATTACGAAACTTGTTCTACAATGAAGGCATAGGGCTAACCAAAACGTCCTCAGTGGAAGAGGAGAGGAGTTAGGGTCGACCTCACCCCAGGCCTTTTTGAATTGTTCAATCAGCTGGAATTCAAGAATGTACATTCTTCATGAATTGCAGAGCCAGAGAAAACCAGACACCACGTAATATGAGAAAGGTTGTTAGAAAGATGTGAAAAACTACTGAAATTAGTGCTTGACTTGTGATGGTTAGAAAACAAGCAAACTGAAACTGGTGGCATTACAGAATACTATGTCAAACTCCTCTAACACTCACACATGTATTTCATCCCATCCCTAATGTCAAGATTTGACCTCATATATTTTCATGGCAGCTACACTGTCATGGTGATTCATGTGCATGTTCAATATAATTTCATAATGGGTTTGTGTATCTGTTGATACCTTATAAAATCTTTTTTTGTTCTTACAAAGATAAGAGATAAACAGTAATTAAAGTAAATATCCAGCCTATTTTGCCCTGGGGAGGAGCTATTGCCCCATCACAATCAGCGGAGAGAGAGAAGAGAAGACAGAGAGGAGAGAGAGGAGAGAGGAGAGAAGGAGAGAGAGAGAGTAGAGAGCAATCAGTATATCCGTATTGGTGAGTAAGAGAGATGGCCAGATGAGCGTTATGGTCTTACGTGTAAATCGATAAGCGAATGGAAGAGAGACTTTTGAAATGCTAATAGACGCTGCGAGTGTCAACGGAAGGGTGTCTGATAATTAACTTGGGAAAAAAAAAAGAACGAAGGTGAATATTTTGTAAGGTTATCAAAATGTTGGAATGAAGCGAGTGGTGAGAGCAGAGTGAGCTTGGGAAAGTAACTTATGTGATGAAGAACCAAGGAGAGGACTGAGTGCAGAAAGGAAAAAGGTGAGAGCATAAGACGTAAGTGAGGAGTGGAGGAGAAATGCGAAGCAGTATTGCTTACTCGAGCGATGTTTGTGGGCTGGAGAAGCGTGGGAGGTGGGCAGATAATAAAGGGTAGTGAGTGGAGAAATGAAGAGTAAGATTAAAATGAGTGAAAGAGAAGAGAGAGGCAGTTGGGACATGTATTTGCAGGGAAATTATTTGCAAATGACTAGGAGATGAATAAAAGACAAGGAAAGGACAAGAGACAGTTTCAAGAGGAGAAAATGAGGTAAATGAGAATTGGGGTGAGGGAGTATCAACAAATTTTAGGTAGAAAATGAAAAAGATGATGTTTGGAGGGAGGTAAATAAAGTACGTAAGACAAGAGAACAAATGTAAACATCGGTGAATGGCTCATGTGAGAGGTAATATCTGGCAAGAAGTGGTGATGTGAGAAGGATAAAGAGTGTGTATTTTCAAGATGTTTGTTGATGTGTTAGAGATAGAGGGGCAAAGATATTATGCGTTTTTTGGTCGAGGCGGATTGTCTACGAAGTAAGAGGGTCAGGGAGAATGATTTGGTAATACAGTAGAAGAGGTATTGAAAGCTTATCCCGAAGATGAAACCGGCAAGGCAGCGATTTTGGATGGATTGCAGTGGAAATAAATTAAAAAAGGTGGTGACTACTTTGTTAACTTGTAGGTGAGGATATTCGATGTAATGGTATGGCGTAGTGAAGTGCATGAGGGAAGGCTGGAAATTCCATGCATACTTCCTATAGATACACAAGCAAAGTGGGACAAAAGTAGAGAGATGCTATAAATTACATAGGGTAAAAGCTTGTTTAGTCTTCCCTGGGAAATTATATGAGAGAGTATTGACATTGAGAGGGTGAAAGCATGTACAGAACAATCAGATTAGGTAAAAGTAATGTGTTTACAGAAAGTGGTAGAAGAGTATGTGGATCGAGGTGTTTGCTCTTAAGAATGTATGTGAAAAATACTTTATAGAAAGAAATGGATTTGTATGTAAGCATTAATGATAGGAGAAGGCTTATGATAGGTTCACAGAGATTTGCTCCCTTTTCGAAGGTATTAAGAGAAATATGGTGCGGAAGGCAAGTTTGCTCGGAAGCATTAAAAGTTTTTCTCGCGGATGTAAGGCATGTGTATCGAGTAGGAAGAGAGGAAAGTGATTGTTTCTCAGGTACTTGATGTCTCTTCTCTATGGTTGTTAATCTGTTTATGAATGGAGTTGTTAATTGAAGTAAATGCAAGAGTTTTGGAGAGAGGCAAGTCAGGTTTTCATAATGAAAGGGCTTTAGAAATGAGTCGTTGTGTTCTCTGATGACACAAGCGCTTGTTGCATGATTCGGGATGAAACAGCAGAAGCTAGTGAAGAGTTTGGTAAAAGTTTGCGAAAAGAAGAAAGGCTGAGAGTAATTGTGCAATCAGAGCAAGGTTATAAGGGCCACAGCAGGGTGAGAACAAGTCGATTAGGAAGTAAGATGAATGGCGAAAAACTGGAGGAAGTGAAAATGTTTTAGATATCTGGGAGTGATTGCTAGCAGAGGAACCATTGGGCAGCGCAGTGAGTCACAGGGCGCGGGGAGGTGCGAAAGTACTGGAGAATTTATCAAAATTGTGTGGAAAGGCGAGAATAATAATCTCGGAAAGCAAAGAGGGTGTATGTTGAAGGACTAGGGTTACAACAATGTTATATTGGTTGCGAGGCGTGCGTCTATACTTAAGGATGTGCGGAGGAGGGTGATGTAATTAGAAATGAGAATGTTTGTGATGAAAATATGTGGAGTGTGAGTGTGTGTGTGATCGAGGGAAGTAAGAAAGGGTAAGAAGATATGTGGAAACACCAAAAAGAAGTGAGTTCAGAGAGCAGAAGAGGGGTGTATTGAAATGGTTTGACCACATGGACATAATGAGTGAGGATAAAGACTGACAAAGAGGAATACGTGTCCAGAGAGTTGAGGAACGAGAAGTGGGAGACCCAATAATGCGAGGTGGGAAGGATGGAGTGAAAACGATTTGAGCGAGATTCGGGGCTTGAACATGCCAATAGGGAGAAGGCTGGAAGGAAAATAGAGAACTGGAACGGGTGTAGTATACGCAGGGGTCGGACGGCTTACAATGATTGAACCAGGGGATGTGACAGCGACTGGGTAAATCCATGGAAAGTTTAATAGAGGCCTGGATGTGAAAATGGACTGTGATATCCGGTGCATATATGCATGACAGCTGAACTTAATGTGAACGAATGTTGGCCTTGGTTGTCTTTGTCCCCAGTGCTACCTCGAGCGCGTCAGTTGGATGGGGGTGTCCACCGTTTTCAGGTGGGCTAGGTGGGCGGAATTCCCTTGCGCTACATCGCTAACACAGGAGGACAGCGACAAAGTATGAATATCATCTATAAAAAAATATATAATATATAAATATATAAACATAAATAAATATAAATAAGATTAGTATAGTAATATATAAAAATATAATATATATATAATATATATATTTTTATTATCAATATTCTTAAGATTGTGGTTCGTCTTTGATTAAATGAAATATTAAAGCACTGAAGCAGACACAAACCTGAACGGGGCAACAAACTCCCATGTCCTTATAAAACCTCCACCTACCCCCGAACAACCCATGCCTTGCTAGACGACGCCGTCCGCCGAACCGGTTGCGGGGAGCGGGGGCATGGAAAACCGCCCCTCCTCATTTATTATAATTTTCCAAAAAGAAGCACAGAGGGGTGACCAGGTGAGGACAATTACCAAAAAAGGCCTAGAACCTCTGTTCTATAACGCTAACCCTCGCTAACGCTGGAAATGCTGAATAGTTTAAAAGAAAAAAGACGACAAAAAAAATAAAAAAATATATATATTATAAATATAAATAAAAACATACAATAAATAACTAAAATATATATAATATATATATAAAGTATGTAATATTAAAATAATCATATAGATATATAAAAATTATATAATATCTATATATATATATACATATGATATATCATAATTAGATATATATATATATATTATATTAAATAACTTATGCATATATAAATATATATATATATATATATATATATATATATATATATATATATATATATAAAAAATAATAATCCTATATATATATAATATACGAATCAAGTGCATATGAACGCGCCCCCTTCATAGATAACATAAAAAACCACCACATCCCGATGATCGAACCGGTAACCCCTGTGCAAGAGGCCCTAGCCTAGCGGTTACATGGCCTGTCTTTGCACAGAGGACCCTAGGTTCGATCACTGGCTGTTGTATAAGAGTGGATAAGAAACAATACAACATATATATATATATATATAATATAATAATATATATATTATAATATAATATATAATATATATATATATATATGTATATATATTATCTATATATATATATATATATATTAATTTAGTTTTTATTATACGTTGTCTCTGTCTCCCAGTCATTTTGCGAGTAGCGCAAGGAACAGACGAAAGAAATGGCCAACCTCCCCTCATATTACGACTGGTATATACAAGACGGTCCACACAAACCCGGCCAAAATATACATACCTACACAGCTCTCCCATGGTTTACCCAACGCCTCACTGCCCTGATCAATTGCCACTGAACCACTCAACCCGGTATACCAACATCGCTCCAATTCACTCATATTCCTTGTCCTCACTTTCACCCTCCGGCATGTTCTTCGAAAAGCCCCGATCACAACACAAAATCTTTTTCACTCCATCTTTCCACCTTCCAATTTGGAGGCTCCCTCTTCTCCGTTGATCCACTCCACCTCAGACACAAAATCCTCTAGTCAATCTTTCCTCACTTCATCCTCACCATGTGCCCAAACCCTTCAAAAAACACCCTCTTCTGCTCTCTCTCAACCACGCTCTTTTTATTTCCACACATCTCTCTATACCCTACGTTACTCACTCGATCAAACCACCTCACACCACACACATTGCCTCAAACATTCATCATTTTCCAGCACATCCAACCTCCTGCGCACAACTCTTCCATAGCCCACGCCTCCACCATAACAACATATTGTTGAGACCACTACCTCTTCAACATACCATTTTTGCATTCCAGAATAATTCTCGACTTCCACACATTCTTCAAGGCCCCCCCGGATTTCGCCCCCTCCCCCACCCTATGAGTCCACTTCGCGCTTCCATGTTTCCATCCGCTGCCAGATCCACTCCCAGATATCTAAAAAACTCACTTCCTCCAAGTTTTTCTCCATGCAAGACCACCTCTCCAATTGACGTGACCCTCACCCTACTGTACCTAATAACCTTGCTCTAATTCACATTTACTCTACAATCTTCTTCCCACAACCACTTCCAAACTCAGAGTCACCCAGCTTCTCAGTTTCTCTCACACATGAAACAGCCACCAGCGCTGTATCATCAGCGAACAGCAACAGACTCACTCCCAAGCTCGTCTCATCCCCAACATACTTTCATACATGCCCCTCTATCCAAAACACTGCATTATCTCCCCTAACAACCCCATCACATAAACAAATTAATACAACCATGGAGACAACACACACCCCGGGCCGGCAAACCTACATTCACCGAGAACCAATCACTTCTCTCTTTCTACACGTACACATAATATATATTATATATATTATAATTATTATATCTATATTATAATATATATTATATTATATAATATATATTATAATATATATAAAAAATATAATAATAAATAAAATATCATATTATAATATATATATATAAATATATATATATAATATATACTATATATATGTGTGTGTGTGTGTGTATTTTATTTATTATATATTTTATTTTCCTTTGTCGCTGCTCCCCGATGGCGAGGTAGCGCAAGGAAACAGACGAAAGAAATGGCCCAAGCCCCCCATACACATGTAATATATATATATATATATATATATATATATAAATATATAATATATATATAATATATATATATATATATATATATATATATATGATAGAGTTGATAGAGATGCTCTGTGGAAGGTATTAAGAATATATGGTGTGGGAGGTAAGTTGTTAGAAGCAGTGAAAAGTTTTTATCGAGGTTGTAAGGCATGTGTACGTGCAGGAAGAGAGGAAAGTGATTGGTTCTCAGTGAATGTAGGTTTGCGGCAGGGGTGTGTGATGTCTCCATGGTTGTTTAATTTGTTTATGGATGGGGTTGTTAGGGAGGTGAATGCAAGAGTTTTGGAAAGAGGTGCAAGTATGAAGTCTGTTGTGGATGAGAGAGCTTGGGAAGTGAGTCAGTTGTTGTTCGCTGATGATACAGCGCTGGTGGCTGATTCATGTGAGAAACTGCAGAAGCTGGTGACTGAGTTTTATAAAGTGTGTGAAAGAAGAAAGTTAAGAGTAAATGTGGATAAGAGCAAGGTTATTAGGTACACTAGGGTTGAGGGTCAAGTCAACTGGGAGGTAAGTTTGAATGGAGAAAAACTGGAGGAAGTAAAGTGTTTTAGATATCTGGGAGTGGATCTGGCAGCGGATGGAACCATGGAAGCGGAAGTGGATCATAGGATGGGGGAGTTGGCGAAAATCCTGGGAGCCTTGAAGAATGTCTGGAAATCGAGAACATTATCTCGGAAAGCAAAAATGGGTATGTTTGAAGGAATAGTGGTTCCAACAATTTTGTATGGTTGCGAGGCGTGGGCTATGGATAGAGTTGTGCGCAGGAGGGTGGATGTGCTGGAAATGAGATGTTTGAGGACAATGTGTGGTGTGAAGTGGTTTGATCGAGTAAGTAACTTAAGGGTAAGAGAGATGTGTGGAAATAAAAAGAGCGTGGTTGAAAGAGCAGAAGAGGGTGTTTTGAAATGGTTTAGGCACATGGAGAGAATGAGTGACGAAAGATTGACCACGAGGATATATGTGTCGGAGGTGGAGGGAACGAGGAGAAGTGGGAGACCAAATTGGAGGTGGAAAGATGGAGTGAAAAAGATTTTGTGTGATCGGGGCCTGAACATGCAGGAGGGTGAAAGGAGGGCAAGGAATAGAGTGAATTGGATCGATGTGGTATACCGGGGTTGACGTGCTGTCAGTGGATTGAATCAGAGCATGTGAAGCGTCTGGGGTAAACCATGGAAAGCTGTGTAGGTATGTATATTTACGTGTGTGAACGTGTATGTATATACATGTGTATGGGGGTGGGTTGGGCCATTTCTTTCGTCTGTTTCCTTGCGCTACCTCGCAAACGCGGGAGACAGCGACAAAGCAAAAACAAAAGAAAAAAATAATTATATATATATATATATATATATATATATATATATATATATATATATATATATATATATATATATATATATATATATATGTATGTATGAAAGGAATGGTCTGTATAAAGCTGCAAAAGGGTATCACAAATTACAATAATGGATCATTACTTGCAAACGAGAAATTACCTAATTGAGATGAAGCATGGGTTCTGAGGCAGGAGGTCATGATCAGCTAATCTAAACCCTATAATAAGAGTAACTACTGGTATGAATAGACGAAATGAAAGAGTGGTTTATGTGTTCTTGAGCTGCCACTCTGTGTTCCAATCCATCTCACACAGAGAGTTTGGCGGTAAGGGCTGGAAGACGTAATTCTTTAAGTGCAGTGAAAATTGTTGAAAAGTGGAAGGAATTATAGGATAAATGTCAGAAATGCCTTTTCAAACTGGGTCGGAGTAACCAGCACCATCCCCTTACAGTTAGGGTTTCTGTTAATCCTGCATGACTTCTTATGAGAAAATGGAATCATGCTCAAATTCTTTTTCGAATGACACGACAGTATTGTGAAAAGAGGAATGACTAAGATTGTGAAAACTTACCAAGAAACGTAACAATTAGCAACTCTAATCGGATATGTGGTCGATGAAATTTAGCTTGACTAAATACAACATGAAAAACACAAGACACAGGAAAAGGAAAGCTTGTCTCGAAACTAAGGCTTGGCAGATCACCCAGCCTCTAGCTACAGCATCACATCGCAACCATCTGTAGGAAGACAAGTTATAATATCTATACTGTTAGATAGTGAGGCAATGAAATATTCAAAAAATACTTATGATATACATTATGATAAAGTGAAATCATATTTACGTATCACCAGCTTGCTCATTCTATTCAAGGAAGCTAAGAACTGGTAAATATCCAACGGAGGGAAATGAAACTGTACCCTAGGCACCTCTGGCATTTTACCTGATCCTTTGGGTCAGGTAAAAGGCCGGGGTGAATTTATGTGCTGACTGTTGGAAGGAAAAAGAATAAAAGTAATAAGAGAGGAAGCAGAAGAAAAAAATGCTCTTCATGAGACGTGGAGGTATAATAAGGAAGGAGAGTTACAGGATGTAACTGGTAGTGTTTCTCTTCATGCTTGAAAAGGGAAATAAGAGGAGACATGATTACAACTTTCATACATTTGTATGTGTGCCAGACTCCCGCTCCATACTGTACATACAGGTGATCACAAACAGGCATTTTCATATAATCACACACCCAACATGACATTCATGAGGACGAGATACATTGAGAAATAGCTGTCACAATTGTGTCCTAGCTAGGAATAAACTACAGGAGTATGTATGACAGGGAGCTAAAGGTCAACATTGTGCCTAACCTCCCAACAGAGCTTCACATCAGAGGGCAAATCGTTTACTGGCAAATATCTGAAAAAGAAAATCATTCAAATAAATAGATTAAGAAAAGTTTGGTATATAATTCAAAATATATTGAAAAAAATGGATTATGCCTCTGAAGTCTGATCAGTAAAACTAAAAGAGCACAGAGATTTAGTGTAGTGGATTCACAGAAGGGGAACTAAGATAGTAACTGAATTACGAAACTTGTTCTACAATGAGAGGCTGAGGGCTACAAATCTGTCTTCAGTGGAAGAGAGAGGAGATAGGGTCGACCTCACCACAGCCTTTGAATTTTCAAATCAGCTGGAATTCAAGAATGTACAGTTCTTCATGATATGCAGAGCCAGAGTAACCAGACACCACGTATAGAAAGGTTGTTAGAAAGAATGTGAAAAACTACTGATTTAGTGCTTGACTTGTGGATGGTTAGAAAACAGAGCAATGAAACTGTGCATACAGTATACCTATGTCTAACTCTCTAACACTCACACATTGTATTTCATCCTTCCCTAATGTCAAGATGACTCTATTTTCATGGTAGCTACACTGTCATGGTGGATGTATTGTCATGTTCAATATAATTTCATAATGGGTTGTGTACCCTTATAAATCTTTTTTGTTCTTACAAAATAAGAGATAAACAGTATTAAAGTAAATCTAGCCTAGTTATGCCCTGGGAGGAGCTATTGCCCCATCACAATCAGAGGAGAGAGAGAGAGAGAGAGAGAGAGAGAGAGAGAGAGAGAGAGAGAGAGAGAGAGAGAGGCATCAGTATACGTATGTGAGTAGGAGAGATGGCCAGAGAGCGTTATTGGCTTACGTGTTAATTGATAAGCGAATGGAAGAGAGACTTTTGAATGCTAATAGCGCTGCGAGGTGCAACTGGAGGGGTGTCTGATAATTATCTTGTGGAGACGAAGGTGAAGATTTGTAGAGGTTTTCAAAAATGTTGGAATGAAGCGAGTGGTGAGAGCAAGTGAGCTTGGGAAGGAGACTTATGTGATGAAGTACCAGGAGAGACTGAGTGCAGAATGGAAAAAGGTGAGAGCATAAGACGTAAGGAGAGTGGAGGAGGAAATGAGAAGCAGTGATGGCTTACGCGAGCGATGTTTGTGGCATGAGAAGCGTGGGAGGTGGGCAGATTAGAAAGGGTAGTGAGTGGAGAAATGAAGAAGTAAGATTATTAGTGAAAGAGAAGAGAGAGGCATTTGGACGATTTTTGCAGGGAAATATTGCAAATGACTAGGAGATGTATAAAAGAAAGAGGAAGAGGTCAAGAGAAAGGTTCAAGAGGAGAAAATGAGGGCAAATGAGAATTGGGGTGAGAGAGTATCATCAAACTTTAGGTAAAATGAAAAGATGTTTTGGAGGGAGGTAAATAATGTACGTAAGACAAGAGAACAAATGTAAACATCGGTGAAGGGGCTCATGGAGAGGTAATAACAAGAAGTGGTGATGTGAGAAGGAGATAGAGTGTGTATTTTCAAGGTTTGTTGAATGTGTTAGATGATAGAGGGGCAGATATTATGCGTTTTGGTCGAGGCGGTGTACGAAGTAAGAGGGTCAGGGAGAATGATTTGGTAAACATAGAAGAGGTAGTAAAGCTTTCCGGAAGATGAAAGCCGGCAAGGCAGCAGGATTTGGATGGTATTGCAGTGGAATTAATTAAAAAAGGGGGTGACTCTGTTGTTGACTGGTTGGTGAGGATATTCGATGTATGTATGGGGCGTAGTGAAGTGCATGAGGGAGGGCGGAATTCATGCATACTTCCATTGTACAAAGGCAAAGGGGACAAAGGTGAGTGCTATAAATTACAGAGGGAAAAGCTTGTTTAGTATTCCTGGGAAATTATATGAGAGAGTATTGATTGAGAGGGTGAAAGCATGTACAGAACATCAGATTAGGGAAAAGTAATGTGTTTACAGAAGTGGTAGAGAGTATGTGGATCAGGTGTTTGCTCTGAAGAATGTATGTGAAAAATACTTAGAAAGAAATGGATTTGTATGTAGCATTAATGGATAGGGAGAAGGCTTATGATAGAGTTCACAGAGATGCTCTTTCGAAGGTATTAAGAGAATATGGTGCGGAAGGCAAGTTGCTGGAAGCATTAAAAGTTTTTATCGAGGATGTAAGGCATGTGTACGAGTAGGAAGAGAGGAAAGTGATTGTTTCTCAGGGGTACGTGATGTCTCTATGGTTGTTTAATATGTTTATGAATGGAGTTGTTAAGAAGGTAAATGCAAGAGTTTT